>NC_052047.1:6455619-6703119 GCF_903992535.2 Arvicola amphibius | reverse complement strand
TTGCTCCTCGACCAAGTATCTGTCCTGCATTAGAGCTGAAAGTAACCTTGGACAAGGCTTTTCTTGATGCTACAGCAGCTGCTTCCCATGATGAAGATGATGAGGATGTTTGGCTCCCACAGCTTACCTGTGTCACACCTGTTCTCAGGTAGGACTCTGTTCTCCGGGCATCATATAAATGGTTGGGTTTCATTCTCTCTACAACCCTAAGAGGACAGTGCCATTGACATGCCTACTGTACAGAACACAGGGACACGGGGAAGGCACAAGTCACTTAACCAATACTGCACGGCCAATCAGGGGTGCCAGTGCTGAGATTCAGTCCAAGCCTGGCAATCATACACTATATGATCTTGTGATTGTGGCAAAGACAAAAAGAGTTACCAGGCCCTCTCACTCCCTTGAGGATCATTGGATTTGAGGTGAAAACTTGACCAGCCTTTGTAGACCCAATGATGACCCAGGAAGGGAAGTGGACAACCCCCCAGGGAAGAGGAGGTCTACAAAATGGTTTTCAAGAGCTTAACCAAGGTCAAGAACCAAGGTCAAAGCTTCAGCAGTTCCTGGAGATGACTGAGAACTGCACCAATGTGTGAGGCACAAAAGCACCTCAAGGGCCTTTGCTTGGAGATGACAGCAGCCCTAGGGGAATAACTAAGTGAACGGACTTCCAGGAGCCTCAACTTGCTCTGTGTAATACAGGGAAATTTGCCCCCCCCCCCCAACCTGACTTTTTTCATGATTTATATACCCTGACCAATTAAAAGCCTGAGAACAGAGGTGAAAGGAACTTTGGCTTCCTTACCGAACTTCCTCTGTCTGCCAAATAGTGCAATTATGCCTCAATATGTCTTTTGGTTACCCCCAAGGAAGATAACGGTATTAGCAATAGAAAGTACTAAAGATCCTCTATAACAATACTATGCACCTATACAAACTGCATGGTAGAAAACTCCCCCTTACAATGTAAAAGGATCCATCTTTGACTGGATCCTTGTATACTGAACCAGCCTTTTGTTTTGTTTTGTTTTGTTTTTTCAAATAAGACACCGAGACTATAAAAGAGACTTCTGCTTCAGGTTGGCTGGAATAGATACCAAACGCTTTAGCAAAGTTATACTTTCCAACATTTCTAATGTGTTACTCCATGGTAGCATCTGCTCTGGGGGCCTCAGAACAAGTGATACACATCTAGACAGTTAATCTTCCAGTCGCAGGGTTTAGATGGGAAAGGGAGCCAGGGAATGAGCTTAGGCACCAAGACCAACTCTCCAGTTTGTGGAACCGCTCCAAGCCAGTTGCAGAGAAATTTCCCTAACCCTTTAGCCATGCTGGTCACACCTCCCCTCCTCTCCATTAACCATTTATTAATAAATGGGAGGGATTTTGGCTCTGTGTTTTAAGAGGATCTAGTTGGGTGTGGTAGCAGGGGTCCTCCATCCCAGGATTCCGGAGGAGGGGCAGGAGAATCTCCAGTCTGAGACCAGTAGGAGAAGGTCTCAGAAAGGAAGGAAAGGGCAGGGGAGAGGAAGGAGAAAAAAGCGGGGACTTAAAGGAGAGAAGAAGGGAAAGTGGGGAGAAAAGCAAAAGAAACAAATGGGGAAGAGAAGTGGAGTACAGAGAAGGGGGAGGCAAAGAAGAAAGAAGAGGGGGAGGGAAAGAAGAAATGGAGGGGGGAAGAGGGGATGGGAGGAGAAACATTCATTATCCCAGGGAAGACAGTAGATCTCTCAAGTAGCTATCTAAATGCTTCAGAACAAAATAGCACTTTCCTAAGGAAGGGGGGGGGGCGTACTGAAGAAACTGACTTTAAAAAGAAAAGGTGGTCCTGGGGGGGGTGAAGCATTCCCTGCACATCTGTCTGTGTGTGGTAAAGGGGGGAAGGGTGTTGAAAGCAGAGAGAGCTGTTCAAATTAGCCTAAGATGGAGTTTATAGATGAAATCAACACTTACCTCTGTTGTTGCTACACCATCTCATTGTTGAGGATTAACAAAGGGGCCACTGTCTCTTTAAGTTATTCAGTGCTAGGAGTTCCCAAGTGGAATCTCTCCCTCCCTCCCTCCCTCCCTCCCTCCCTCCCCCCTCCCTCCCTCCCTCCCTCCCTCCCTCCCTCCCTCTCTCTCTCTCTCTCTCTCTCTCTCTCTCTCTCTCTCTCTCTCTCTCTCTGTGAGTATGTGTGCGTGCATGAGTGCGTGCACGTGTGTGTGTGTGTGTGTGTGCGTGTGTGTGTTTGTGAGTGTGTGTGTACATTCCTAGTCCCCTCCTAGTCCACCAACTTGAACAGGAGGGAGACATCTCCAAGTTAGTGTTGGCTTACCATTCTCATCTCTTGACCCTAGACAGCAGAAGATTTCAAAGACACCCTTAGCTTCTGACATAGAACATACAGTATGTCCAAAGAGAGCAGGGCTCCAGAACAAACCGCCTGCCTTGGAGTCTTCTCTCTTCCCACTGTCCTCAATACGAAAAAGAAAAGTGGGTTAAGATGCTCTCGAACTTGGAAACATGTCCAACACCCCTCCCCCAGCTTCTGGGAGGAAAGTATATGGGTTTGACTTCAGAATCCTGAATGTAGCCCAAAGGGAAAATTAATCACTACATAGGAAAATTGAGCTTGTATGGAAGAGAACGGAGCAAGAACAGCAAATCCAGGAGCATGGTTTGTTCCCTTCCACTGCAGGCCCCCAAATCTCAACCAGCCTCCTCACTGACTTCCTTTTTAGGAAAAGAAACACACACAACAAAAATCAAAACACTGTACTCTCCCTTTCATGTGCACACACGCATGCGCGCATGCACACACACACACACACACACACACACACACACACACACACTTTGCTTTTTTCACTTGTAAAAGCAGTGGTCTATCAAATCCCTTGGAACATTTTCTTGGTTTTCAGTCATGAATCTCTAGCTGTGAAGGCCGGCGGCTCATCAGGTGCTCGTGGTTGTTAACACCACAGCATTTTAAAGCAGGGATGAAAAACAAAACGAAATGAAAGACCCAAGGACTCTTCTCCTTAGCTGCTTGTACTGGAAATGTGCTTCCTCAGTTTCCCCACCACACCATCTCTTAGGCAGAACTATCTTTCTGCATACACACAGAAAGAAACCAAACCAACCCAGACAAAGGGAAGCAGAGGAGGCACCCCCCCCACACACACACACACTTCTCCCTTCCTACCAGCTGTATGGGGCCATGGCCAGCTGGAGTTTGGGATGGAAGTAAATTAACTGGAAACCTCAAGTCACTGCTGCAGTCAACTGGAGAAAACGGTGGATGCCAGTGCAGCAGGGCCCCAGAGCCCAGAGCCACCAGCTCGGTTCCCTGCAGAGCCCCTTGCCACCTCGTCCAACTTAGAGGGTGGGGTACAGTGGAGGCTACATTTAAAGACGCCAAGCACACAGAGAATTGTGACAGGACCTCTCCACAAATCCAACCTGAAATAAACACTGTCAGCCTTCAGATGACTCACTTCCTGAGAAACACATTAAGTCTTACTCAAAAAGTTTTCTATGACTCCTATTATTGTATCATTTCTCCAACTATGAATTATTGTTATCATTATCCAGAAACAATATTTTAATTGTAGTGTAAATTTTTATTTCCTTTTGCTTCCTAGCTTTTTCATGCAGCAGAGAGGTTAAAAGTTGACAAGAGTACAGTGGGAAATGGATTTTTATGTTTTTCAGTAAAGTGTCTTTGAAAATAGCAAGTGTGTTTGTTCCCTTTCTCAAAAGCCGGGAAGAAGAAGGACAGAGAGGGAAAGGAGGGGGAAGGGGAGGGAAGGAGAGAAACCGACAAAGGGGGAATAATTGAAAGGCTGGAGAGAGATAATAAAATACTGAAAACGGAGAGAAGAGGGAAAGAAAGGATGAAGGAAGAAAGAAAAAATGGAAATACTGAACAGAGAGGAGGGTGGTTTCTTGCCTGTTTGCAGTTAGCCTTAACCAGCTACCAGTCCAGCAGAGTAAAGCATTCTTGGCAATCCAGCTGCCTTTCTATAGGATGAATACCTCAGTCTTGCTAAGAACACAGAAACCAAAATGCATTAGAAACTTCTGTAGAACATTGTAAACCAGAGATAGTAACAGTGGGGAGATTTCCTTCCTTCCTTTCCAATGAACCGTGCCATCAGGAATATACAATAGCCGGCCAGACGACGGTGGCACAGACCTTTAATCCCAGCACTTGGGAGGCAGAGGCAGGCGGATCTCTGTGAGACCAGCAGGGTCTACAGACTGAGTTCCAGGACAACCAGGGTTACACCTTGAAAAACCAAAAACCAGGAGGAATATACACCAAAAGAATTACCATTAGCCATTCCAACTTCTGGGGAGAAAGCGATGTTTTTCAAATCTGCATTCTCTAGAAAACCAAACTGTTCTCACACTTGCTTTCACCAAAGTAAAGAATGGGGGTACCACTGATCTGTCTTTCTCTGGACACAGGCTCATTAATCTACATCACTAAGGAGAAATTTTATCTCCCTAGACCTGTAACTGAGAGTCTGAAAATAAAACAATAACCAATTACACCCATGCCCCCCAAGGCCCCAATACAGTAACTGCCCCCCAGTACCCTGAATTAACACATTTCTCACAGAAGCAGCTTGGGGCACTGTGTCTGTAATTCTAAAGGCTTCCAGGCCACGTCACTTAAAAAGATAGTTTCTTTGCCGGTTTCTATTTGGGGAATTCCGGGCTCCTGACTTTTCTGCATTGGGCTAGGTAATTAATGCAGATGGGCAGCGCCCAGCTCCCTGCTTCCCCCTAAGCTAATTGAATCAGAGGTTGCCTGAGGAACTGCATCCATACAAGGAGATGAGGTCTTCCTAGATTCATTCCCCAGAGGCTTCCTGGAAAAAGGGGGGAAAAAGGGGGAAAAAATAGGAGAGACATTACAAGCACCCACTAGACAGTCGCAGGAAGCTCTGATAAGGGAACAGTCTCTCTATCCTTCCATACCAGGGGGTAGGTGTGATTCCTTAAAGAAGAGATGATGGAGGTGGTGGAGATGCTGCTGCTGCTGCTGCTGCTGCTGCTGATGATGATGATGATGATGATGATGATGATGATGATGATGATATGGGGATGAGGAGGAGGAGGAAGAGGAGGAGCTATTTTACCCAGGACACCTACCTAACACTTTTTTGTGGTTTTCACTTTTATTTGAAATCTCTGATGAGGCCAGGTGATCTGCACCCGTTCATTCAAGGCAACAGACATATTCAAACTATTTTTTGTTGCTGTTTTTAATTAGATTTCTCCTTCAAAGCAGAAAGTGCATTACATTTCATGGGTCTCGCAAAGGGGCTGCCTTTTCTTTACAAACCGAATTCAGTATAAATTAACAAATGTTAGAGAGGCTAATATGTCACTGTTATTAGCTTAAAAAGAAAACAATTTACATATTCTATAGTATTCTTATAATACAAAACACTTCGGATTGGATTGCAGCAACTAAATGGAATTTTCATGTTCTGACCCAGAGAGCTTGCAACAATTCCCAACATCTACTTTTACGCATTTTTTATCAGAAAGGAGTTAAATTAAATACAAGATATTGTAGCCCCTCCCTCCCCAATATTTTCTTTAAATCACTAATAAATAGCAACAAACGACTGTGCAATTTCGGAAGGGAACCCAGAAGCTGGTGTGAGAAGCTTGTGGAATCTGCAATTTCAAGTCCTGGGGCAGGGTGGAGTGGGGGACTTGGGGCTGCCCCGGGGTCCAGCGAGGTCTGCGGGGTCAGCGACAGAATCTGTGAAGGGGAAAAGTCGTTCGGAAAGATCCAGAGCCCTAAGAGGAGTGAGTAGGGAGGTGTCTGGGGAGGGCAACGACATTTTTCCCCTACGATTCCCAAGTTAAAATGAAAGCCGGCCAAGTGGTATGGTTAGGTCTTAAAACCAACGGGAGGAAAGGTCCATCTCTTTATACCAAATTCCAAAAAGCATTTTACATTTTAAATATTCACAATAAAGTAACTTCTAGTCAGTGTGACTCACGATTTATTTACATAGAGCCTTCAACAGGTTACTTAGTGGGTTGAGCAGTTGTGGGCCGCGGGAGCGTCTCTTTTTCCCTAGGAGGCGGACGCCCTGCGTGGCTCGGAGATTCCCACCAGGCGTTGACTGTCGACTCTTCAGAAACACGACCCGGAGCTCAGGGACCACAGAGCCAGGGACCGAGCCTGGATGGGGGCGGGGGTGGGAAGGCGATGCTGACGTCGCGGGTGGGAAGGGTCCTGGGAAGCCGTGGGGTTGCGGGTTCGGCTGCGGGGGTTTTTTGCGCAGTACACTCGGCGGGCTCCCTTCCTTCTCATCAACGGCCCTCCTACCCCCAGCCCCCGCCACAATTTCTAGGTTAAAAAAATAGATATGTACATCTTAGAAAATAGTAAAGGCCCGGGGAGCAGCCGGGAAGCTGGGGCCCCGGCCGGACCGGCTGAGCGGCGCGGTAGGGGATCCCAGCGCTACGGGCGGCGCTCAGGACGAGCCCTCGGCCTCCGACGCGTGCAGCAGGAGGCCACCGCTGCCCGACTTGTGCTTTTTCAGCAGCTGCGTGATTTTCTCGTCATCAGAGTTCGGGTCCAGAGGCTTGTTGTAATCGTCGTCGTCCTCCTCGTTCTCCGAAGTCCCCTTGAGCCGCTCGGTCTCCGAGTCCTGTTTCTTTTTGGCCGTGGCCATCTCGGCCGCGTGCTTCTTCCTCCACTTGGTCCGGCGGTTCTGGAACCAGACCTGAGAGAGGGCGGGAGGGGGAGGCAGAACCGGGAAGGGGGTGATTGAGCGCCGGAAGACCCAGGCTCCCACCTCGCCACCCTCCCTTGCAGGCCCCCGAGGTCCAGGCGTCAAAGTCAGTCTGGTGGCCTCACTAACCCACCGCCGTTGCCATAGCGATAGTAACACTAGAGCAGTGAGGCCGGCCGTAAGCCATTTCTCCGAAAGAGTGAAAACAGGCTTGGAGCTGCCCTGAAAATAAACTTGCTTTTCCTATGTTCCAGCAAGAAACGGAAAACTTGCTTAGTTTTCCGATAGTGGAGGATTTTAGTCCTTAATTGTATTCGTAGATTAAGAAGTTTCAAACCACTACAGTGTTGTGTGATTTGTACAGAAGAGCACAGTATTAAATCCAATTATCTCGACTGTGTTTCTCACTTTTGAACACTTGACTGCTCACTTATTAGAGGCCCGAATCCTCACTAACTTCGCTGGTCAATCCTCCTCTCTTCTCCACAACACTTAAGAAGCGCGATCCGAAGTTTTCTGATGAATTGGCAACCTCAGTTCACACATAGCAACCAACACAGGCACATGAAAATATTTAACAGCTCAGTGCTGAGTTTCTTTACCCACCCTCAACGTTGTTCATAAAACTAATATTATTACCATTCGCTATCTTTAAACTGAAAGGTTGCTGGTTACATTATTTTTTATTATGCTCTTGCCTCGTTTTTCAAACATTAGTGTAATACTGCTCCTGCCTAAGACATTCATTTGCAATACGAATATGTTCAACCTGTTCATGATGTTTGACATGGACTGACACATGTATTTTAATCTTTACAAAGGGGAGGACAACCAATTTTCTGAACATGTTGAATTGTCCTCGTTGTATGCTTCTCATCTGTTATTTCTTTTATCCAGGGAATTAGAACTGTTAAGAAAAGTGATTTTCGTTATATTGCTATAATAATTCATTTCTGGCCATACGGACATATTCATGGTGGCAAATGAAGACCTCCAGATTAAGGTGGTAGGCTCTCTAGCCACCCACTGCAAAAAATAATTTCAAATGTGATGGTTTTCTAATGGCCACGTGAAAAAAAATCTCGATTGAAATATATTGTAAGATGTCTGCCTAGCAGGGAAATAAACTCTAAGTAGCTCAATGATATTACTTCTTAATGAGAAACAATCTAACTAAAGAAAGTAGACTCCCCCCTCCACATACACCCTAAAGAAACAAACGCAACAAACTGAAATGCACAAAGAGAACACAGAAAGCCAATTGAATTCACACGGCAGGTACAATCCCTTTATTTTCAGGGACAGATATCTGAAATCTGATTCCCTAGAAATGAAGTACACAACTCAATTATAGCCAGAGTGACATCTTACTTGGAAATTGCCATAAACTGCAGTATCTCAATTCTGCAGATAAACTTGCTTTTAAGAGAGTTCAACCCTAAAATGCACTAAAAATCTTGCCAGCTCATTTGGAAAATGACTATTCCAAAGAGATCGTATTCGTCTAAGCCAAAGCAAGTTATCAGTGCTACGTTCT
This sequence comes from Arvicola amphibius, assembly GCF_903992535.2. Classification (NCBI taxonomy): domain Eukaryota; kingdom Metazoa; phylum Chordata; class Mammalia; order Rodentia; family Cricetidae; genus Arvicola; species Arvicola amphibius. Next base: position 6,694,829 of record NC_052047.1, on the reverse strand, counting down.
TCTGGATTCATTTCCCTTTTACCTACAAATTAATATAGCACTGCAATTAATATAGCTGCTCCCCGTTAGGAAATTATATATCTAGTGGGGCCTGAATTGACAAACAGAAGCTAGAGTGTCTTTACAAATAAAACAAATCAAGCTTTCTAATCGGCTCCATCTGTGCTCAGGGATATCTCCTTAGTGCTTTTATTCTCTTCTAAGGGCGAGTTCCCCCAGCACAGGCTGCAGTCTAGATTAGCCTAATTTCTAAGGCGGGGACTTAACTCCTTTTGTTCATCAACAGTTTGCCTCCAAAAGACCCCAGGGCCTGTTCGACCCCAACCCTCTCATCCTCTCCCTACTTCTCCCCAGGTTCCCCAGAGCGCACCCCACCTCCACCCGAATTGACAGTTTGAGGAGGGGGAAAATGTGGGCGCGCGTGCGCGCGTGCACACACACACACACACACACACACCACGGGCGTGCGCGCACACGCACGTTCGGAAACGCTGTCCCTGGAGGTGTCAAAGGTCCACTCACCTTGACCTGACTCTCCGTCATCCCCAAAGAATAGGCCAAGCGAGCTCTCTCTGGCCCCGCCAGGTACTTCGTTTGTTCGAAGGTCTTCTCCAGAGCGAAGATCTGTTGGCCAGAGAACGTGGGTCTGGTGTGTTTTCTCTTCCCATCTTTGTCCAACAAAATGGATCCCTGATCTGCAAGAACCGATATCATAATTAGAGAGGGACGAGGCAACCAGTTACAGTGCTTCATGGGGGAGTGGGAGCAAGGAGAGAATTAGCAAAGCTAGGCGCTGTCGTGTTCGCTCGTAGTACTTGCTTATCTGTGGTCTGCGCCAGAAGTGCACCCCGAGCTTCCTTTTGCCGGATTCTGCTCACTACTTTTGTCAAGCCAGGTGCAGTTGGGGCAGCAGTAAATACTTTACTCTTAACCACAGTGCCAAATAACTAGGGAGGCCACTGCTAAAGAGTGCAGAGCTGAAATGGGACACCACCCCCTTAAACTAAGCAGGAATGCAGGAGAAAGGTCACCCTCGCCTCCCGGGTTAGTCTCTGTGCGCATGGAAGAGAAGTAGTTTGGTATATATATATATACACACACACACACACACATATATATCCCTTAGTCACTCCCCTAACCTGTGTTGGGCAACAAAAGGCTCCTTGTGTTTTGCTAACTGGTCCCTATTCTGAGGCCCCTGTGGGCTGGAGGAAGAGAAGGGGCGGGGGAAACACAGCTTATGGCGATCCCTACAACCAACACTGATACACGTCCCCAACACCCCAATAACCCTAAGGTGTCCCTTTCCCAAGAAAGCCTCACTTGGTTTCCTCATTTACTGAAGTTATTGCCACTAAGCCTCAAGTAAGGAGGCCCAGTGACTTGGACTAACTTCGGGGACTTGGTCACCAGCAAAGAACAGAGCGAGAGAAGGAGCTGAGCGGGGCCCTGGACGCCATCTGGGGGCGAGGAGCCTTCTAGGAGCTGGGGCTCACTGGCCAGAAGCCTACCCAGATCTTGGGTCATCGAGGTGACCCAGACAAAGTCTTTGGGAGCTCCGTTTTACTGCTGCGTCCTGCCATGGGTCATATTTCTCTCCCTCCCTTTTCTTGTGTTAGGCCAGTGAATGTCGAAATGCCTCTTCTTTGCACCCAGATCCAACTTGCCAAGGACCCTGGGGTGCAGGAGTAGGGAGAGCCCAGGCCCCGTTCTGGGAACCACCGGCCCCGTCTTCAGCGGGTTAGCTGTGAACAAGTGTGCTGGGTGTGTGTGGGGAGAGACTAAAATGTGAGCTGGAGCGGCGGGGGAGGTGTGCGTGCAAATGCCTGTTTTTCTTGGGGCCGTGGGTAGTTGTCCTGCCTACCCTCCTGGGTTTGCGGAAAACACGGGTTAGGCTACTGAAGGCCTGACTCTGGTTGGCTGGAAAGAGCCAGAAAAACAGGAGTGCAGAGGCCTCCTCAACCCTCCCGCCGCTTTCCAACTCTATAACCCAAAGTTGGTCCATTTCAGGAACAGCCCAGACAAAAACTCGCCCTCTGCGCTGCGTTCTAACCAGACACTTGCTCTCCCGCGGAGCCCAGGCCTGCCTGAGACTTGACGAACTTAGGAAATCTTGCATCCCTCGCTAGACGCCCGGGTCCAGGCAACAGCCTGCTATTCTAGTACTGCCAAACTACTGGGGTGTCCGGAGGACCGACGCATCCGCTGGCACACTAGGCACCGTGACCCGAAAGCAGGCATAGGAAACAGGGATCCGGGCCCGCGATAATACTCACGGGGGGTACAGGCCAGGCGTGCGTCCCTCCAAGGCGGGCTCTGCATCACCCCGGGCCAGAAGATGGGCGTCCTGCCAGGCAGTTCGGCCAGGGGCTTGGGGTACCGGCCCACGGCGGCCACGGCCGCAGCGCTGGGGCTGAAGTAGAGCCCGGGCGGTGGCGGCGGCGGGCTCAGGCTGCTGAAGCGGGGCAGGCCGGCCAGCAGCCCGGCTGGCGAAGAGGCGGCGGCGGCGGCGGCCGCAGCAGCAGCGGCTGCGGCCGCAGAGGCCGAGGTAGCGGAGGCGGACGAGGAGGAGGAGGAAGAGGACCCAGAGGGCGAGGCGGAAGGGAGGGAGGCCCCCGAGGCCACCGGCATGGAGGGCCGGCTCAGGATGTCGTTGATGCCGTGCGGGGTGGCGGCCGAGAGCTGCTGCGGGGGGCTGCTCAGGGACGAGAGGCCCCCCGCGGCCGGGGGCTTCAAGCTGCCTGGATTGTGGGAGCCCAAAGGCGGGGAGGGCGACGAGGACGAGGAGGACGAGGAGGAAGAAGGGGGCCCAGTGGGCAGCGGGGGGTAGGCGGCGGGGTACAGCGGGGTCTTCATCTCGGCCATGCTGTGCAGGGCGGCCAGGGGCGGGCTGCTGAGCAGGAACGCGCTCTGCCGAGGGCCCTCCATCGCCCCCACAGCTAACATCCCACAGCCAGGCCCGAACCCGCAGCCGCGCAGGCCAGTGGCCCCGCCGGGGCTCTGGAGAGCCCGATGCGCCGGGGGGTGGGCTCGGCTCACTGGGAGGCGACCGGCCAATGGAGCCGGGGCCGCCGGCGCCCGGAGCTGCTGTCCGAACTGCGCAGCAGAAATGTCCAAGCACCCCGCTGGAGGCGGCGAAGGGCAAGGGCCGCGGGAGTGCGGACGGGTTCGGCGCTGCCTTGGTTCGGAGAGTCCAGGACTTTCGGTCCCCAGCGCTCGTCCCTCGTCCGCGGCTCAGAGGGCTCTACTTCTCTTCTCCACCCCCGCGGGAAATCACCAAAACAAGCCCGGGGCCGGGCCCTGAGAGTTTGCAACAACGCTGGAAGCCACCGAGCGTACACTTTGATGTAGGAGGGTGAGGGCTGGCTCGCCGGCTTTGGGGAGCTTCAAAGGGAGCCGCGTTTCGCCCGGTGCGCGCCTCTAATCTCGCTCGGACACTCAGCGCTCGCCGCAGCGCAGCTGATTCGCACTGGCCTCTTGCTCCGGGGAAGAGCGCAACCGGCCCGCGCGGGGATTGCGCCTGCCACGGCCGCGGGCCGGAGCTACTGCGCCAGAAAGGGCAGTGTCACTGCTCCGGCGGCCTGGGGACTTGGCGCGCCTACGCGCCTGCTTCCCCTTTGGGCCACGCGGCGCCCGAGTAGCGGCAACGAAAAGGATTAAAGAGGAAAAGAAAAAAAGAAAAACCTAAGTGTGAAAAGTCTGACGGGTCGGTTCCCGCTCCGATCGTCCGTCCGCTTCTGCAAACCGGCCCGGAGACCCCCGCCCCACCCCCCGGCGCCCTCTCTTGCTCTCACTCTCCGCCTTTCTCTCTCCTCTCTGGCATTTCTCCTTGGTTTTCCAGGCTTGACTCTTCTAAACCCTGTCCTCTGGCCAAACTGACCCTCTCGCGGCTCTTCCCTCCTCTGCTCTCTCCCTCCGGGCCTGACAGTTCGGATGAAGCTCTCAAAGGTAATAAAACATTTGCACCCCTCCCTGCCGCTCTTTAGCTGGGGGACGCAAGGGAGGGGCGGTGGGGGGGCCAAAATGAGAACTTTCAGGAACGTCACTCGGGGGCTGCTCGGCGGGGCGGGACTGAGGAGCGAGGCGCAGGTCTGGGCGTAACCACCGCCTCCAATTGCGCTCAGCTTCTGCCTGGCCTCGCTCCTCGGGCACGCCCACCAGTGAGCGCCACATCCTCTGATTGGCTGAAGTTAGGAGCCATAAGGCCGCGCCCTCCTAGTCCCCACCCCGGCGTCCCTTGGGCGGAGCCAAGAGGGGAGGGACCTGGCGAGAAGAGTGTGGTTCCAGCTCGGGGCCAGAGGCCCCCCTCAATTAATTGTGCAAAATAAAATGGAAAAGGGGAGGAGGGAGCAGGAACGAAGAGGGTATTACTTTTTAAAGAGAGGAATAATGAAAAGCCAGCCCTTTTATGGAAAAGTAGTTTAAGTTCGTCCCTTCCGCCCACATCAGCTCGCGTCATTCTCTCCCACTTCCCCCACCAGCTCTCGGCGCCTCACCTCGAATGGTGTCTGGACCCTTGCGAAAGAAACGGAGCTAATGGAGCAGGCAGCCGGCGCATCCCCGGCCGGGTTCCTTCTTTTGAAGGGATTAATTAAAGGCCATCTGGGCTCTTGCAGAATTGTGTAAATTAATTTGTTGCTCCTTAAGCCTATAGATGTCCTTAATCCCCTCGCAGGCCTAAGGGTCATCCTTTCCCATCTTTCCTCCTCCTTCTCTTTTCTGTTCCTTCTCCATTTTGATTTTCATTCCTGAGCACCCCTCCTCACCGTTTTCACTTGGCGGGGGGGGGGGGGGCGGGTCTCATTGCTCTAGGAACGAAATCAGCTTAATGGAAATATTTGTCTCTTGCGTGGTGTCCAAACCTAAGAGGAATGAGATGAATAATAATAATAAAAATACTCCCTCTACTATTATTAGTTGGATTCACAGGAGGCAGAATGACCAAAATTCAGGCGGCAACTTTAGATACAGGAATACCTCCAGAATGTCCTGTCAAATTCTCAACTCCGGGCTGTTGAGGAAGCTGGAGATACCGGGACTTGTTTGCTGGGATTGGGAGCAATGGTCAGAGGGGCTTTGCTCCCTCTGACTGACTGATCTTTAAGTTCTGGTCAGGGTTGACCTAAGCCCTCGCTCGGGTCGACCTTGAAGAATCAGGCAGTTAATGGACCAGTGTGTGGGGGGGGGGGGGGAGAATCACCACAGAGAGCTAGCTGCATGAGGTTACTAAACCCAAATTTAAGGCTCAGAAAACAGAAATAAATGCAACGAACGACCCAAGAATAAAAACTGAGCTGCACAGGGGAGTTTGAATGTCGAGACACCTTTGTTAGTCCAAGCAGGAGGCCTTAATCACTCCCCACCTTTCCACCCTTTCCCAAGCTTGAGTCTTCTACCTGGGGTTGAGTTTGAAATGTAAGAGCAAAGCTGAGCAGTTAATCATCCTTTGCCCCTTTCATTCACTCCGAGTCCGGGGATGGTATTTGTCTTCCTCTATCTGTCCCACCTTTATTAACTTCAAGACTTGGCTAATGCCATCTTTTCATAGACTTTAGCATCTGACCTAGGAACGGTGGGGTTCTGCATGGATGGGAGGTTTGTTAAGGGGCCGCCAGCTTCTGAGGAGAGCTGAAGTGGGCACTGTCTGCACTTCCACGCCCAGGCAGACCGCTTCTGCGCCTAAACCCGAGACGAGCCGCCAGCCAAATTCGCAGGGAGACTTCAGAGGCGATAGTGGCGGTGCAGTCACCGATTCTGGTTCTGGCTTCCTCACAAACTTCTCCCACTCGGATCCAGCATTTCTGCGGTGGCTCAAGGTCAGCCTGCATCCGAATCTTGGGCCTCCAGGGAATCTGCTCAGGTCCTCCGGGAAGGGCGTTCGCAGGGACTAGGTAGGAACTGAGAAAACGAAGCTACTGGTCTTGCAAGTTAGCTGCTCCAAAAGTGCCTATCCCTGTAGATACTGTAATATGCAAAGAGTTGGTAGTTTTAGAAATGATCATTTTTCTATTGAGAATTTAGTATCTGGTGTTGGGAAGGAGATGTTAAAAAGAGACCCGAAAGAAAGACAAAAGGAGAGAGAGGCACACAAATAGAGACAGAGACAGATGGACACACAAACAGAAAGGGGGGGGGAGGAGAGGAGATCGGTCAACTCCAGTTTAACTGTACTTGCTAGTTGTAAAGCTGGGTTTGAAATGAAGAAGTCTCATCCGTTGATTCTGTAACTGTCATTCACGTTGTAGAAATTAAAGTAGCAAGATTCTTAATTCTAGCAATAAAAGATTATTCATTGATCCCTGATGGGTGAATTCGGGTGCCTAAATCCTCCAGCAGCTTCAGCAGGCAGCATATCTTCGGCATTCACTCTGCCAGCCTCTGAAGAAAGGCGGGTGCCTCTAGCCAGGTTGCGTAGGGGATCTGCCCCCAGCGTCCCAGGAGAGTGAGCTGCTCGGTTCATTCGGGTAGAGATCGCTTTGCTCTCTACTGATCCACTCTGGCCCAGGTCCTGCCAGGCACTGCCTGGTGGGCTCCAAATACTCTTGGGACTTGAGACTTGGTTTTCCTTGGGGGACCTACCCGGGCCTCCAAGCTCTTATACCCACTTCTCACTAAAGCAGGTCTAAGCAACGGTCCCTGCTCTTTCCAACACTATGTTTCTATATGTATGCAGCTATATATCTGGGAGGGCCAGGCTGTGCTTGAAAGCGAATGATTTGCATTTTAATTAAAAATAAATGAAAGCTTTTGGCAAATCCGAAGTTGCAGGAAGGGTTCACAGGGCCGCCTTGAGGAAGAGATCTTTGGGGACAGTGGCTTTCCGGTGCCCAGATTCCAGTTGCAGCCTACTCCTGGGAACTGCAGTTTGTGGGATCCACTGGGCTCTGTTTTCTCCCTTGACCTTTGACGCGGAGCGCCACGCCACGCGCTATTGATACTTCTGCTTTAAGAGAAAGCAGCCGTCATTAGATCCAGGATAACACACGGGTTGAATGCGAATGAAACCTCAGCTAACTGTACATAGGCTCCTCGAAGATACCAGTGCCTCTGCCCCGATTATATTAGTGTCAAATGTCGGGATGCCCCAGGGTGCTGTAGAAAGGCTATTGCTACAAAAAGGAGGGGGCGGGGGATTATGTGTTTCGGGCAAAACAAACCAAACAAAAACCAAAAACAACACACACTAAGCAACAAGAAGTCTCTTCAGAACCTGTTTTGTCGAACCCGCTGGAAGACTAACCATGCCACAACAGGACCGGGGCCTGTTTTGGCTGAAAAAGAGAAAGATTAGTTTTAAAATAATGTTAACAAAATGAGCTAGTGGCTACAAAGAAATACAAGGAAGACACAAGAATGTCCCTAAACTGGCCCAGCCTGCTCTAGGGAACAGATGGGTGGTGGGGTGGTGGGAACATTAGTGGGTCTCCGGCGGTTAAATGTTGTCAGGTGGGAACCGGACAAAGGGGAAGGAGATTAAGAAAGGAGAGCAAGACCCGGTCAACCCATACCCGGGCAGGCAGTGAAGGCGGGGTGGGTGGGTGGGTGGGTGGGAGTTGTGTGCACTCCCTGCTCACCCGTAAGGAAGCGCCAGCAGATGCATGGTGGGATCCTCTACCAAAAAACCCAGAACCCCTCTCCCGGACTTGCCTCAGCCTCCTTGGGGGCTGCCTTCACCCCCTCCCCGCAACCCGAAACCCGCAGCCCAGCACCCTTCAAAACAGCTGTAGCACGCGCGACCCTGTGGAACAAGAACTGGGGCGCCCCAGGGGAGGATTTCTAAAGGACCTCAGAAGATGGGAAAGAGCAAAACTTCAAATATCCATAAGTATCTTCAAACAAACAAAGCAGATAGACGTAGAAATGCAAATATATAGCTTTTCAAATGAAAATCACCCCTCTGCTCATCCCCCCTCCCCCAACCCTTGGTTTGCAATCTTGGTTTACTTTGAAGTATATATTCTGGAATATATACAGATGGAGAATCATATGGCTGAAGGAATGCCCGTTGGTTTCTTGAGTTAACTCACAGAGGAAAATGCTAGGCCAGTCTAATGCCTCAGATTTGATCTGATGTGCAGTTTTGATTGACAAGCTTACATAACCACGGGCAACATGCATGGTTTTTGATAGACTCCATAAACCGGTTCCTCCCGTGGGATTGAGCGCCTGAGTGTGTGGGCGTTGGTCCTTGCCTGTCTCCCGGGTGCAGCTTCTTATTCTTCTGTCCGGGCGGCGGCTGGAAAGTTATTTTATTCCTGTATCCGTTTGCCCTACACGCGCTTGTGAAACTTTGTGCAGTTATCGCCCTCTTGTGGGGGAAAAAATCCTAACATTTTCCTAGGGCCCAAGGAAGAACTGGCGGCCTTTTGCTTTGGGTTGTCAGTGGCACAGGCTGCCTGAGTGTAATCCCCGTGCGATTCATTAGCATTTGATAATTTCTTTATTATCTGCCGAATTCTTGACGTGAAGGATGGGTCCATTCGTTTTGCTTTAAGTCAGGTACCAAACTCTTCTGGAATTTAGTTTTTAAGTCTTTCTAACTTTGGTGATTAACACTGCTACTTGGCTTCATTGCCACTTTTATGGAAATTATGTTGGCTTTCTGCTTTCTTCTCTGCTCATCGAGTGGAAGTTTGCTCATTGGGCACATTTGGAAAGTTCAGAGGATATACAAGTGCACATAAGCCCAAACACTGTGATCCTCAACCCCACCTTCCATGCCAACATTGTGACTCCCAATCCCAACTTCCATGGCAACACTGTGATCTGCATATCTGTTCTCTTCTCTGGTCTGAATGTTGAGATTATACTGAAGTAGACAGAGTTGTGCATTCAAGTTCATTTTTATAACCTTTATTTGCACGGGGAAGCAGAGACAAATCTGACTTGGGAATTAGCCTCTCCTAAGAAAAAACACATTTGTGTGTCAGAAGGCCTAGCTCACTTTAGCAAACTGCAACCTTGCCTGGAGATTGCTTCAATGGCAAGGTTCCTTCCTTGATCCTTCCATTCACCGTCAAACCCTTCACACAGCCGCTACTCCTCAGCATGCTGTGACAGAGGAACAGGAATAGCAGCTACTAAGTAGTTTATGCCACTAATTCAACAGCTCTACAAATTAGGCAAAATAAACATCCTCCTGTGGAATGAAGTTGTAGCACAGAGAATTTAAGAATTCTACTCAAGAATTAGAAAAATAGGAAGACGAATTTTTACACACACACACACACACACACACCTCAATCTGGCTCCAGAGCCACCCATGCTTTTAATCGCTATATTATACTGGCCTTCTGCTAGCTGCAATAATAATAATGCTTAAATGTTTGTGAAAGCTAGGGGCTGGGCATGTAGTTTAACAGTAGAACACTTGCCCAGGATGACACTCAAAGGCCTGAGCTCCGTGTCCAGCTCCAGGAATAAAAAATAGGAGAGTATGTGAAAGCAACTTGAATACTGTAAATCGTCAGGTGACTCTACATGTCCATTACAGAGGAAACATAATTCACCATATCTTGGGTCGGAGAAAGATTTTGGACTATCTCAAAAAATAAGAATTTAATCTCTGGAAATAAATGTCTTTAGCTTATACACAAGTCAAGTACCTAAGTTTCAAAATAATTTTAACTTGTGTTATTTGTTTAAGTCAGCACATGTTTTTGTTTCTGTTTTTGTTTTCATGGTCTTAGGGATCTTACTGGCTTTACACATGGCAGACAAGCATCCTACTTGCAAGCCGTGTGCCAAGTCCAGGCTTTCAAGAGACTTACTTTTAATTTTTAGTATTTTAAAAACAGGGGCTCACTCTGCTATTGAGTTTGTCCTTGAACTCTCAACACTTCTCAGCAAGCCTCCTATTTCTGTCTCCTAAGTTCCAGGACATAGCTGTGAACTTCTTCCTTTGGCCCGTTTAAAGATTTTTTTCATCCTAAATACACACAAGTCAGATCTACATCTATATTCCCTTCATCCATTAGGATGCTGGTCACAGAGATGCTGAAGACATCCACACTCAATGGCCAGGTACCTTCAAATCAAACTAACCAGCCTTAAAAAACATTCACTGCACACTAACCCAAGGAAATCCTCAGTTACCTGGTATACTTCAGGTGACAAAGTTATAATTGCTACGGTGGCACAATACTGAACCCATTTATCAATCAGTTTTGCACATGCATTATCCCATCAGAAGGGGTGCTGCCACAGGCATCAATTAACCAGAGGGATACCCTATCTGTTGGAATAGATACACTGTTGTTTTGCTTGTTTGTCTGATGGCTTCTTTTGAGACACAGTCTTTTGATACAGCCCAGGGTGGCCTTGAACTCAGTGTCAAACTTGTCTTAGAGGCAAGCCTGTTTCAAACTGGTGATCCTCTCGTCTCAGCCCTCTAAGTACCAAGACCAAGGTGTGCACCGTGGCCAGGTAGATGTACTATTTATCTGCCTGAGGTTTAAAAAGAAAGAAATTTTTCAGATCCTTATTGTTGATGCACATCTTCCCAGCTGTGATCTTGGATAGGTTAGTTACTCTGTTGGAAACTGGTACTTTGTCAGGTTAGTAAGTCAGTCACTCTTCTGTAAAGGTGCTGGTTTTAAGATGTTCTTCCCTGGAGCTGGTCATGGAGGTATCTGGAAGCTATGAAGACCCCTGTGAGATGAAGGTGACACTCTCTCAAAGGAACCAATGTAGGCAGATGTTTCTGTCCGGCCAGGTCCCGCAGCCATTCAGCACCAAAGAAACACACAGAGGCTTACGTTAATTATAAACTGGTTGGCCTATTCACTCAGGCTTCTTCTTAACTCTTATATCTTACATTAACCCATAATTCTTATCTGTGTTAGCCACATGGCTTGGTACCTTTTATCAGTGAGGCATTCTCATTTTGCTTCCTCTATGTCTGAGTGACAACTGCAGACTGAGCCTTTCCTCTTCCTAGAATTCTCCTATTCTGGTCACCCCATCTGTACTTCCTGCCTGGTTACTGGCCATTCAGCCTTTTATTAAACCAATACAAGTGACAAATATTTACAGGGTACAAGGCCATTGTCCCACAGCAAACCAAGACTTTCTGATGTCTGTTATCTGTAGATAGCCAATCCTTGGGAAGGAAGAAGAGGCAGAGTTTAGATGACTCAGCAAGAGCAAACAATTCTCTTTTCTTTTGTTTGGACCTCAAGCTGCCCAGTGTGCTATGCACAGAGAGGTCCAGTAGATGCAGCAGAATGCAGAGGCAGCAACACCTAACCTGCAAAGAACTCCTCATAGGGATTCTTCCATGACGGTGAGTCCCTTGTAGAAACTAGTTCATCCTAGTCTCTGAGGCTCATTTTCCACATTACTTCCCCTGCGCTTTCAGTAAGGCTTGGGCAGATTTTTCTAGCTTGGTCTAGTGTTCTTCTAGAGAGAAAGAAAAGAACCCATTGTCCACAACTGGATCAGAATTGTTAGGGGAAACTTTCTAGGCCATCTAGGTTGGCTGTAAGGTCCAGGAACTATTCCTCTCTACCAGAGAAGTGTTGCCTACCTTAAGAAAGAATACTGGTGGGCTGTAAGAAACAGAGAGTGTATTGATGGAGTTCAGAAAGTGCTGCAGATGATTGTAGGTGGAGGCTGCTTGTTCATTCCTGGCTGCCCAGACCTGAAATAATCACACAGAAACTGTATTAATTAAAACACTGCTTGACCAATCACATAGGTGTATTGTTTAGCTAGCTCTTATATCTTAAATTAACCCATTTCTATTATTCTATATATTACCATGAGGTCATCGCCTACTGGCAAGGTTTGAACAGGTTCCTGCAGGCTTCTTTCTCCTTCAGTACCTATATGGTGTCACCCTGACTCAGCCTATTCTCTCTATAGACATCTCTTCCAGCCTGGCTATATTATGCCATTCTATAGGCATCTTCTTTTATTAACCAATGGTAGTAAAACATATTCACAGCATACAGAAGGGAATCCCACATCAGATGATGATGACAGGGACCACAGAACGTTGTTCTCTATCCCAGCAGAATTAGATTTCTTTATCAAACCACTTTTTAATGGATAAAATATGAATTATCAAACTAAAAGTAATTACAATCAGCATTATGCCAGTCCCTGATAAGTGGTTTATCTTCTCAATTATTTTTTCAAATTTCAAGCCATTATTAGTAGCACCATTCAGTCCTAACTCCCTGCATTGAGATATTTCAGATTTATTTTTAAGATTTATTTATTTATTATGTATACAATGTTCTGTTTGCATGTATTCCTGAAGGCCAGAAGAGGAAATCAGATTTAATTACAGATAGTTTTGGGCCACCATGTGGTTGCTGGGAATTGAACTCAGGACTCCTGGAAGAACAATCAGTGCTCTTAACTTCTGAGCCATCTCTCCATCCTGAGATATTTCTGATTCTTAACATGGGAAAGATTTTTCTTTTTAATATTATTAAGTTCTCTTCTTAAGGACTTCCCAAGTGTCTCACCAAATCTGCTGACTTCTTGGTTTGCCTGCAGCAAGAGCACCATCAGCAGAGGGCTCTCTCCCATCCGGCAATTTCCAAGCACAAACTCGCTTTCCAGTGTCCTGCGAGCAGCAGGGGCAGCTTACTGCTGTGGTTCTCCTTTTGTGAGGTCCAGCCATGGACTGGATGCCAAATGTTGGCTGTTTTTTCCTTCAGCGCAGAGGCTCAGCTTTAATCAATCTGCTGCTGTTTTCACCAGCCAACATGGCTCCTCTGTTGCTGGCCTGCTTCTCTAGCAATGTCCTAGACACTCAGGCCATCGCCTGGCAGGAATTTGGCTCCAGTAGGCACAAGCTATGTCACCACTGCCAAATATAGCATAGCTTTTAATTAAATCTCTATTATTCTATTTATCAATAAGACTCGGGAGTCAAAGGCTGGGGTGAAAACCTGCTAGCTCAGAGAGGTTGAGTTGCAACTAGCTGACCTTCTTTCTTTGCCAGAGTCTCTGAAAGAGAGTGCCCTTCTGCTCTGCTGAAACAAAGGGACCCACACTGTACTAAGTCCCTCCCTATTACTTCCTGTGTATCTCTCTACCATCTTACAGACACCCAATGATTCTCTGTGATCACTTTCTGTTAACTAGTTGATAACTCAGCCTCCTGACCCAAGGTTTATTTTATTTAATTAATGCAAATGCAAACTTGGGGTTCACAGTGTAATTGAATATCCCACAACAAGACAGCACAGAGGCAGACCCTGTCAGACAGCATTGGTAAACTATCAATTTATCACTATACTTTCAATTGCCTCCATATGTCCTATCATTCTAGTAAACTGCTCTCTTATGCCTTCCTGTGCTTAGGATGCCCTGCTTTGTCACTATGAATCTATGTGCTTACAGACATTCTCTTTCCAGACTGTTTGCTTCTGTAGAGCAAGTCTGCACGTTCCTAATCTTTACAACCCTTTTACCTCACCCAGGATCCAGACCACGGTCAGTGTCCAACCTCTGCCCATCAACACCACCTCCTTCACAATGTCTTCTTGACCCTAATTAAGCACTGGTGTTGAAAGTGCATATGCTCCCATATAAAGTACCTATTGAATTAATTTTCAACTTTTACAGATCAGGTGAAATTAAAGCTTGGGTGTTTACTATCACTCTGTGCTCAGCACTACTTTGAAAACTTAACTGATAAAATGCAGAATTTTTTGGTGTGTGTGTGTGTTTGTGTGTGTGTTGTTTGTTTTATTGTTTTTTCAAGACAGGGCCTCACTATACAGCTCTGGCTGGTCTAGAACTCACTACCTCACTATGTAGATCCAGCTGACCTTGAACTCATAGAGATCCACCTGCCTCTACCTCTGCCTCTGCCTTCCCAGCGCGCTGGGATTAAAGGTGTGCACTACTACACCTAACTAAAGCACAGCTCTTGCCCATGACCTTGTTTCATTGTCTTTGAAGAAATGGGGTACAATATACAAAATTCCAAGTTGTTATTCTGTATTATTATGTGGTTTGTTTGAAAAATAGAAGCTAAATGTTACGGAAACTGAGAAATACAGCATCATCAAAAGGTGTCAAGTGGAAGTGAAAACTCTGGAGAGAAGCGATGTTGGAGGATGGTAGGGGTTTGCATTCAGAGAGCGAACAGGATCCTTGCTCTGGAAGTAGAAGAAATGCACACAACCAAGGAAGAGATAATGGGAGAACACACACTTCGTTTTTACCAAGTGCTGAATTTGTGCTTTCAACACAGATGGAGGAGTGTGGGAAAACCGTCTCTTCACAGAGATGAAGCTGAGTTTTACCTAAAAATGTCTGCTTTCTCAAAACCCGCTCAGATTGTGGCAGTTGCTGGCTTCCTTCACTAAGTGTTTGCCCACAGCTCCCTGAATTTACTTGTGTGTGTCTCCTACACCTCCAACAGGAGGGGAAACATAAAACAAGCAGATAGCTGGGATAGGACTAAGGAGGAACTGAACCATCTTACCCAGTGCCTGGAGAATTTAATCTAAAGCTCATCAGAATCATCAGGAGACTGGGGTGGGAGGCGGGAGGGTAGAGACGGCTCTCAGTAAAGCACTTCCCCATCAAGCTTCAAGACCCGAGTTTGGAACCCTACAATCCACGTTAAACCTGCACCACAGCACATCAGTAATGCCAGAGTTTGGAGGAGGGGCTGAGATAGGCAGATTCTTAGGGCTCACAGTGAGAAACCTTGCTTCAAAAATAAAGTGGGAGATCAATAGAGAAATACACCCAACATCAGTATCTGTGTGCTTTCACACATGTATGTATTACACACAAGCATGTACACACACATACACCTCACACACACATGCTCACACGCGTAAAAGATATCAGTTGGCAGTGTGCGGTGGCGGCAGGGGAGGGATATTAGCTACTAAAAACCGAGACTGGTAGTTGTTCAAGCCAGGCTCGAGAATCCCAGCTCAGGAGTCAAAGCCAAAGAGAATTATCCAAAAGGCTCCAAGAACAATTGCCACTGCTTATAATCAGCCAAGGCTCATCAGCATGAGCCTCTCCTATACCACGACAAACATGGATTAGGATTTAGGAGACCAGAATCCTGAAGCTACCAGAGTTCGAATGTTGGCGGACCTAATGTTAGTAGTCTTCAACACACTAACAAATAAGGAGATTGTTGGTTAAGGTCATTTAAAAAAAAAGATTTATTTATTTATTTATTTATTTATTACATGTACGGTGTTCTGCTTGCATGTATACTTGTATATCAGATCTCATTAGAGATGGTTGTGAGCCACCATGTGGTTGCTGGGAATTGAACTCAGGACCTCTGGAAGAGCAGCCAGTGCTCCTAACCTCTGAGTCATCTCTCCAACATGGTTAAAGTCATTTTTATGTTGCCTTCCAATGCTCATATTCTTTGATCTAGTTGATGAGTACTCAAGTGCACACAAAAGACAACATGAAGGCAGGCCTGTCTGAAGAAGATTCTGAGGCTGGACTTGCCTTCTTGGCCACTACCTGAGGACTGTGGGCGGTCCCCTCCCTTGCAGTTGTAAAACACACATATGACCACAGCTGGTCCAGGCACTCTTTCAACTGGACATAGTTCAAATGATGTTGATTTGTTATAACCAACCCGTTTGCACAGCATGCATTTCCTCAGTGTTTAGAGCCTGTGACAAGGGTCAGTTCACTCCATATGAATGAACCCTCGGTAGAATTCTCTCAAAATCATTTATGTCAAGGGATCACACTGTAGCCAATAGATTTGAGACTTACTCAAAGGATGTCACTGCTACCTGTTTGCAGTTTGGGCTGTGAAGGGATGCCTAGACAAATACAAAGGTATCTGAATCCCGCACGAAACCCAGAATGTATTCCAAAGCGATGGATACAAATCGCGTCCAGGACGCAGGCAGTGAACAATGTTGGAGACCATCTATTTGCGTGCTTGTCCATTTAGCTCTTTGTGCTGGGGATCCATCTCAGGACTGTGCGCATATGCTCAGCATACACTTTCCCAGTGAGTTTTATTCCCTCAGCCCCAATATTGGAACTTTAAAACTAACTTGCGTTTTAGTATTTCTGGAATGTACTGAACTGACAGGGTGATGTATTAAGAGTCAGCAAACATTGATTCTAGCACTTTCCATCTGACTTCCTTCATCCTTAAAAGAGTAGATGAAAATACGTGCCTCTATAGACAGTTTCGGCCCAGCAAGCAGAGCAGATACTAGACAAGGGGAAGCAACCCAAGTATTCATCAACTAATACATGAATAGATACAATGGGATATAGTCATACAGTGGAATATTACTCAGCAATAAAACAGAATAGAGGGATACGGAGATGCTCAGTGGTTAAATCATTTGCTGGGCAAATTTGAGGACCAGAGTTCTAATTCCAAGAACTCACTTAAGATTGGATGGGTGTGGTGACCCATCTATATTGCTGGTGCTCAGAAGGGAGACAGGGGAAGCTCTGAGTTCAGCTGATAGACCCCAGCTCAATGAAAAGGTGAGAAGAAATTGAGGACGACTTCTGATATCAACCAGCTAGTGGCTACCTGGAGGCATGGAAGGTCTCTGGTTGGCTCTGCTGGGGTGAAGGATAATGTAGTTATAAATTGCACAACTGTGAATTTCCTAAAAGCTTCTGAGCTGTGTGCTTAGTAATTGTTAGAGAATTTTATGGTACATGAAACAAAGTTCATTAAAACTGTTAAAAATATCAAAAGAAATGGGACTAGGTAAAAGGTCAAACCCAGAGACGCAAGAGTAAGGTGTGTTCTGTGGGCAGGACACACTGTTGTCTTCCCCTGAGGAGACTGAATGGGCCAGGCTGTGTGAAGGCAGGGCACAAAGGACACATGCCAAGAGGGACCTGGGACCAAATAAAAACCTAAGAAAGCAACAGGAAAACATGGCTCCCCTTTGACCACTGTTCCTCCTCTATTGCTTTGTGCTTTCTACTGTAAACAAGATGGGATTGACTGACAGAGGGATAACAATATTACCTTTGATACATTTTATTCCTTCAGAACCATAATAAAGTCTGTGAGTCATACTATCCAGGCTGTTCCCTAGATAAGAAAGGTTGTGCAGAGAATTTGAACCTAAAAACATTGCTGTCCTGCTGGGTGCTCATTCCATCCCTCAGTGAAGTTCTGATTACCAAAAGATGACAAACTGTAAACTCCCCACCGAGATTTAGACTTCTGGTAAAGAGTGTTGGTGTATGCCTTTAATCCCAGCACTCTAGACACTAGCAGATCTCTAAGTTTAGGCCAGCCTGGTCTACATAACAAGCTCCAGGCCAGCCATGGCTACGTAGCAAGACCCTGTATACATACAAAAAGAGAGAGTATATTTAAACTTCCTTACTTTCCTCATAACTCGTCCTGCAAATGTATTCATTATAGCATCTTTGAGAGCAGAAAAATGGAGGTGCTGCAAGACTCCATACAGGAGGATCTGTTCATTGTGATGAATAGCCACAGTTTGTGCCCCTCCCCTACAGAGCTCTGTAATGTCAGGGCTCTCCAGTTCTGCTCCCGATTCCTCAAGAACATACAGAAAAGAGCAACTAAACATGTTTAATATGTTAGTCACATTTGAGTCTTATGCCTGTCTAATGCAAGATGATGGTCTGTTAGTGATATAGCTATGAGACACCAAGAAAATGAATCAGATATTTAATGGATATGTGGGAAATGGAAAATCCCTTGTAAAATTACAAAATGGAAACCAATAGCACACTAAGCCATAATAAAGCTTGTCATTAAAATTCTGCACAGGTGTGTTAGGTCCTGTGTCCTTCCTCCTCAAGGTTTGGATATTTTGCAAACAATATTTGGATCCCACCTTCATTCTTTTATAGATAAATACACCTCATTGGCTCTAGATGAGTTTGCCCTCTTTCATTATTTCCATACATGTAAGACACAGAACATGGAAGCAAAATCCTGGTTATCACACGGCATCTCTGGCTGGATCGGAAATTCAAGTTCCTCACAGTAGATATTAGGTAAGGAGGTTATAATGGTCCTCTCCACCCTACATAGTTCTGTAGAGCATCATATATAATTTCTCTTTCAAAATGAGGCTTTGCTTTTGGTTAAAATTTAAAGTCCCCAGAAGAGCCGAGCCAGATGGTTCTGCATTCCATAATGAAGTCAGCAGCTTCTTCCTGAGATCAAGACTTGGAACAATGGCAGCTGAGGCCCCAGACTGTGACTGCACGGAGCATCTGAGGCTGAGTAAAGGACCAGGCCAGAGCAAAGGTTCTTCAGGTAAGAGGAAGGAAATTAACGGAATAGCGCTGACCACTTCTCCTTCTGGACTAGTGTTGGAGATACAGCCCCACGGCTTCCATGTCCCTCCTCTCCCTGAGAGTCAGGGAGATGCCTGTGTACAGTTCCCAGCTGATAACATGGTCAGACTTGTTTTTTTAATTCCTTCTTAAAGCAGTGTGGTTGTGCATGCTTGTGTTGGTTCTTGGAAGGTGTCCCATCACTTGAGAGAGTCTAGAGCTAATTGCTAAGCTGTGTGTGTTTCCAAGTGTGCATCTGTGTATCCTGGAGAAGGCAGTGGTGGAAGGATGTTTGGCCCAGAGCTCCCACACCCTAAAAGCTCCCACTGTAGACTTCAGAAGTTGCCTCCAGGCAGAAGAGTGTAGTCTCCTGGGTGCTTTTACTCTCTGTGGCTTCAGTACGTATGAACCATGGTCCAAAATGTTACATTAAATAGTCCAAAAGAAACAGCTCACACAGTATGTCACAGGCTGCTCTGAGAAGCATGATGAAGTGCCATGCCGTTCTGCTGCATCCTGTCCAGACTGCCAACAAGTCCCCTGTGTTCTGTGTGTTTCTGGTGCTGGCTCTGCCCTGGTTATTACCCCTACCATGGCAGTATAACAGTGACCATGCTCAAGCAACCCCACTGTAGCAGTTAATGCTAAGGGACAACACCTGTGACATGCACGTCGCTCACTTTCTCCAAAGAGGATAAATTCAGACAATCATGTATTTGAGAGAGAACAAATCCACGTGAACTTTTATCGTGGTCCATTTCTACAACTGTTCTATTTGTTTTTGGTTTATACTGACATCTTATTTAAAATTAAAAATTAGATTTTACTGTAGGTATGTGTATAATGAGGAAAATGAAGCACCCGTGGGCTTCAGTCCCTCTGTGCTTTGAAGCATTCAGTGGTAGTCTAGGCATGTGTCCTCCGAAGGCACACAGAGACACAGTGATAGCTGCACAACATTGTATGAGGTGACCTCATACAATGAGCAGTGGAAAGAATATGGCAGTCACCATTTCTTTTGGATAATTGACCTTTTATCCAGCCACATACACTCTATACTAATATATTTAATGAATCATTTATTTATACTGTTGATACTAATACATATGGTGTGCGTGTATGTGTGTATATGTATATGCATGTGCGTATGCATGCATGTGCAGGTATACATGGGTGCATGGGGGGTAGAGGTCAACCTCAGTTGGAGTCCCTCAGGAGCCATCCACCTTGTTTTTGAGATGGGGCCTCTCATTGGCCTGGAACTCACTGATTAGACTGAGCTGGCTATCCAGCATGCCACAGGGGTTTGCTGTTAGACGTTTTCATGATCTTATTTCGGGATTCACTTACACTTTACCATGCTGATATCTTTAAAGACGACAAAAGAAGTATTGGGAGGCTCTGATTCTAAGAAATTGAGTGGATGACACCAGCTGACACGAAGAGAAGCAAGGAGGCCTAATTTCTGAGGCTTGGAGTGATGGATAAAAGGAGTAAGAACTTCCCTGGGCCAAGGAGAGGCCCTGGATCTTTCCAGTAGGGACATTTGCACACCATGTGCCAGCCTGCTTCTGCCAGGCCTGTCTCAACATTATCAATACTGGGGTTCTTTTGTTTGCAATCTTTACGTTCTCTAGACCAGCATTTATCTCTCCTCTAAGATGTACTTTCAGTTGTATCTCAGATCAGCTACATACTGAGAGATATAACAAACATATCAAGTCCCTTCTTTCAGGGGAGGGAAGAGTTGCAACAGGGCTTTACTATGAGTCCTGGCTAGGCTTGGAACTTGTTAAGGAGCGTAGGATGGCTTTGAACTCACAATCCTCCTTCCTCAGTTTCCTGAGTCCTGAGATTACTATGTATCACAGCACTTAGCTTCAAATCGGCCCATTTTTAAGGAACCTACTAGTAATTTGGCTCTTCTGTGTGATAAGAAAGCTAGCAATTCAGGACAGTCATACTTAAAGCTGGAAGTTCAATGCCAGTGGCCAGCCGACTAGATCTGTGGGTGGCAGACATCAGGAAAAAAATTCTGGTCAGAGAGACAGTTGCAAAACCAGGCCATCTTGGTTTCTGAACATGCATTAGGTTTCCCATAATTCAGAAATTCTTGTGCATTTTTGTGGAACATAAAAGAAAATGAAGGGGTAGAAACTGAAGACACTAAAGGATAGGGTTAAGAAATATCCAGGAAGGTGAAACCAGATGAGATTTTCTGGCCACTGAAGGATTGAAGAAATGGTTCAGTAGGGAGAAACACAAGACAGAGCAGAGGGGAAATCAATTTTCTATCCAGAAGCAAGAATGTCAGTGCCATCCTGAGGGGAGAGTTGGTCATGAGAGAAGGGAGAGAACTTAGCTGTGGAGTCAGATTTGTGGGTAGGTTAAGAGGGGAATCAAGGCTTACTCGGCCACAGTTTGCAGCATTCCAAAGGGCTTCCGAACTTTCGTAGGATGGGATGGCCGTGATCCACCACTCTCTCTAGGCTGGAAACCTGGACCACTCTGAGATGCAGGGATGGAAAGTTCAGATCTGATGCTGCACAACCAGGAAGGTAGCCCTTCTGTCCTTTGTTGGTCTACTGCCTACTTTCTGTCATTCAAGATCAAGACTTCACACATATGCTTGTTACATCAGACTTTTCCACTGCAGGCTGCTACGGCTTGAATATCACTTGTTCCCTACCCCATCCTCATATCCATGGAGGCATGTGGCAATTGTCCCACTCTCGAACTCATCGAGGCATATATCCATTGTATAGAAAGACAGGGATTTAATCGACTGTGAGTTTTGGAGAGTGGTTAGAATGATGTGAGATAATTGGGGCAGAGGTGCCATGATTAAACCCCAGTGACTTCCTAAGTAGAACGAGACAGATGAAATCTCTCACACACTATGTGGTATCCTGCCACGTGGTACTCTGGGCCACCTTGGGACTCTGCCAGGAAGAAGGAGTAAACCAGGGGTCAGTCTTGGACTTTGAATTTCTAACCCTCATCTCTTTATAAAGCTAGCCTGTCTCAAATATTTTAGCCTAGAACAAAACACCCCACCCAGATAATGTGTAGACTTGGCAAAAACATGGTTATTTTTCATCCGTCCCTTATAGGGGCTGTTTTGTAGAAGGAGCAGCAGGCTGCGGTCGGCCCAGCTCCCGCACGGATAGCTTTATACCCGAAATAACAACACACAAATTGTATTCTTTTAAACACTGCTTGGTCCATTAGTTTTAGCCTCTTCCTGGCTAACTCTCACATCTTGATTAACCCATTTCTATTAATGTGTGTAGCACAACGAGATGGTGGCTTACCGGGAAGACTCTTAACCTGCGTCCATCTTGGAGAGGAGAGCTATAGCGTCTGCCTCATTGCCTTCTTCCCAGCATTCTGTTCTGTCTACTCCACCCACCTATATTCTGACCTATCAGGCCAAGCAGTTTCTTTATTAATTAACCAATGAAATCAACACATAGATAGAAGACCCACCTACATTACTGTTTCTTAAGCACCTCAAAGCCACCACCAATGAAATAATCTTCCTCTGCATACTGTCACTCAATGACTCTGGTCTGAAATGTAAAGCTACACACTACATCCAGGATTGCCGACAACACAGTTAACTTGAACCCTATTACCTGTGCCTTCATATAGAGTCAGGACAGAGGCTCCCAACGTCCTTCTGGGTACCAACTCTGCATCCTAGTTAAGGTGCAGTTAACAGGAAAGAAGATAAGACACAAGGTAAAATAACCCTGTGGTGGCCTGGACTGCCGTCCTCTCCACACACCTCACTGTGAATGTCTTTAAGACCCCAAACATTTCTGGCACAATAGAGACTTGGGGCCTATACTTACACATCACACTCATCGCAAGGGACCCCGTGCCTGTTTCTAATTTATGTTCGTGTTTGTTGGCTAGCCACATACCCACTCTGGAGATTAGGATGACCTCAAACATCCTCACGCTTCTAACTCTCGAGTACGTGCCACCAAGCCTGCCTTTTCATGTTTGAAGCACTGAAAAGGAAAAGACCTGGGGCCACAGACAAGCTCAGTCTGAGCTGAGCCAGGCATCATGCCCCCGCCCCATGTATGCACGGGTTTACACCACCGGACTGATGACTCTGCTGTGTCTCCGCATCATTTGCTCCACACCCAGCTATCCAAAAGCTGCTCTCACAGGCTCTTCCAGCTGCACATATCCGGAATAGCATCGCCATCTCTTCTAGAAGCCATTGCTGCAGGGACAGAGGATGTTACCTATGCTCTTCTACAGCCAATCCTTCATAAGCATCATGGGTTCCGCCTCCTTCCCATCTCCCAAGTATATTCTTTCCCTCTGAACCCAGGTCTCTGCCTGAATCCAAGCGTTCATCATTTCTCTTCTGCCTGTGTATTTTATAACCCATTGTTCTTGTCTGTCTGTCTCTCTGTCTCCATGCAATTCACCTTTCCCTGAAGTTGTGCTGATCTTTCCAAAGTTTCAGTGGTCATATTTTTATATCAGTCATATTTTAGGGCAGATTTTTATATCACTCCTGATCCTTTCAGGAAATAAACCACTCTGAAAATACATGTAATTTATATTGATAACATGGATGACAGAAAAGTTTGGAAGCCTGAGAGAAAACTTTGAGGCCACCCAATAGAAGAGGGGTCACTGACAACCCAGGGATAAAGAACAAAGAAAAAGATGGTGATTTTTGTAGCTCAGAGTGTGATGTCAGTTTACAGAACTGGGAACAACATCTAACCTGTCCAAAGATAACAGCTGGTATCGTTTGCCTAAATAGAAAATCATGGGGGGAACCCTTGATTTCTGCCTTCCCCAGTTGTCTCCCTTTGACCAAATACATCTGAAGCCAACAGACCTTAGAGCGTGACCATGTCTGCAGGTATAGACACTGCAGGAGAAAGACTAGAAATGAATGTATGGGCAAATAGGCCCAGATCTCTAGAGCCTTAGCACAAAGTCCAGTCCTCATTCTAGAAGACAAGATT
This sequence comes from Arvicola amphibius, assembly GCF_903992535.2. Taxonomy (NCBI): domain Eukaryota; kingdom Metazoa; phylum Chordata; class Mammalia; order Rodentia; family Cricetidae; genus Arvicola; species Arvicola amphibius. Next base: position 6,671,562 of record NC_052047.1, on the reverse strand, counting down.
AGGCATCTTGTTCTGCCATCTACCTCTCTATCTATCTATCTATCTATCATCTATCTTTTACCCAGCTTACAGACTCTGACTTAATGTCACACAAAGCCAACGGTTTGCTGGGCTACAGAGACACATTATTCTAATCCCAGTTGAGAGGTTTAGAAAGAGGATTAGGAACTAATAGGGGATATATAGCAAAACTCAAGATACATGTCTCAAATGATTTAAAAATAAAAAATAAAATCACCCTGCTCCTGTTGGATTGTCTCATTGCTGTCTCATATCTGACAAAAGCAGCTTCATGAAAGACGTATTTTGGCTCTTGGTTCCAGGATGCTGTCATGCCAGAAAGTCTCACCTGCAAGAACATGAGGTGGCTGGTCATACTGTGTCCTCAGTCATGAAGCAAAGAGAGAGAATTTGCTTCTCAGCTTGTGTTCTCTTTTTTATCCAGTCCAGGACCTCAGCCCGTGGGGTAGTGCCACCCACATTTGGGATGAGTCTTTTCTTTCATGACTGTTTGAGTGAAAACGTCCCTCATAGGCTCTGGAATTTGAACACTTGGTCTCCAACTGGCCATGCTGTTTTGGAAGACTTAGGTGTGGCCTTGCTGGAGGAAGTGTGTCACTAGGGGTAGGCTTGGAAGTTACAAAGGCACAAGCTGTTTCCAGTCTGCTCTCTGCTTCCTACTTGCAGCCAGCGACCTGAGTGCTTTGTTCTCAGCTCAGTCACCATGTCTGCCACCTGCTGCCATGCTCTTCCTGCCCTTATGGACCCCAACCCTCTGGAACCATAAGTTCAAATAAGCCTTTTCTTCTACAAGTGGCCCTGGTCATGGTGTTCTGTCACAGCCGCAGAAAGGTAACTGGTGCTCACCTGGCAGGGAAAACTCCCTGGAAACACTTCAGCACCTGCACCAAGACGTTTGTCTCTGAGGTCACTCCAAAGCCAGTCAAGTAGACAAGCACAGTCACTTCGGGTCTTCATGGCTTCCAGTTGAGGGTTTCCTGGGGATTCTTCTGAATGTGCTGATCTCCCCACATTTATGCATGCTAAAACTAGTTCTCTCCAGGCCAGAGGGAGCCTTAAACCCTCAACTTCCCACCATGATGCTGACCTCTGGTTTCTGAAACCAGCATGCTTTTTCCCCCAGTCAATCACTGAGCTTCCAAGAAGTGACATTACCAGATGAAGAAAGAGGAGGCCCCCTGTGTAGAGTAAAGCAGAGGTGTGACCCAGAGCCCTATGGGGTAAAGCAGAGGTGTGAACTGGAACCCTATGGGGTAAAGCAGAGGTGTGAACTGGAGCCATCTATCCACAAAGCATCCTAGGGCCCAACAAGGAGCAGAGAGGAGCTGGCTTTCCTCCTGGGTCTCCACAAAGCAGCTTCCTTAGAATCTAGCTCAAGGTCAAGCCCTTTACCCCACCTCCTTCTCAGTGTTCTGGACACAAAGTAGGTCATTAAGATGCTTGCTCCGCTGGACTTCTGCTGAGGCGGAATGTACCAGAAGGGCTGCTCATGCTCTCCAAGGAATCATGCCTGTGAAAGATCAGAGGGAAAGTTATTTAAACCACTTTCCTCAGATCTACTCTTTGCTGAATTCCCTTGTATGCTGGAAATTACTTGGGTGCTACCACCATGTTTCTCTCCATTGACATCATGGCAGACCACCAAAGAGGTCTGTGGAATCACTTCATTCTGGAGGCCTTCAAATAGACTTTCCCATTCTCTGTGTTAGCCAGGTCTACGCAGTGTGGTGATGGCATTGGCAGTGCTTATTATTGCTGTCCTTCTTTTTCTCCATAAACGTATTCTCAAGATCTCATTGCCTTCAAATAAAATAGAAGAGGAAGCAAGGACCAAGCCATTTTCTCCTTCTGTCTCCTCCTAGTTCAAAATACTCCTTTTAAGGGCTGGCATTCTTAGCATCGCAGTTATTGCCAACACGGGCACACCTCCATGCAGTCCTCGTTTCCTCTTTGTGCTTTCAGATTTCTTTAAAAGCCACCTTTGCTGTTCATCGTAGCCACCCTGCATTTCGTCACAATGTGGCTTGCATTCAGGGAACCCTCATCCTCCTTGTACTGTGCCCTGAAGTGGGCTAGTGCTCACCACACCGCACAGCACAGCCATCAAGATCAAGAAAGGCTCACATTGGCCATCACTCTGGAGATCCTGATCTTGTTTTGTGTCTGATAAAAAATAATGCATGGTGAACTGAGTACTGCACAGCCATATTCCACAATATGGACGAAGGTCTATGGCTGTATCTATGCCATCGAGTCTAACAGACTGGCGGACCGAGACTATCTGGCTGAAGTGTGAACAGCATGTTGGTAGAAGTTTGCGTTTTCAGTTTGGTTTTGCTGATGTCACGTGTGCAGACCCTATGAGACTTTACCAAGGTAGTTGAGCACTCTCACCTTGTTTTGTTACAGTCCTGGGGATTGAACCCTGGGCCTCCCACTCACTAGGCAAGCGCTCTGTCACTGAGCTGTGTGACAGCCCTAGTGATGCAGTCTCCCACGCAGGAACAAACATGTCTTCCACTGTAATGCTGACTGCTCTCTTACTGACTCCTGCACTAAGTAGCTAGGCAGCCTAGTGTGTGACTTGTTTGTGCTGCATTTGCTTAACTCTGCAAGGCTGTGATTCGTTGCCTGGCTAAAAGGCCTAATAAAGAGCTGAACAGCCAATAGCAAGGCAGGAGGAAAGATAGGCAGGGCTAGCCGGCAGAAGGAGAAATCTGGAAAAGAAAGGAACAAGAGAGAACAAGGAGAGGAGGACACTAGGGGCCAGCCACCCAGTCCCTCAGCCAGCCACGGAGTAGGAGTGAAAGAGATACAGAAGTAAGAAAAGGAAAAACCCAGAAGAAAAAGGTAGTCAGGTCAGTTTCAGAAAAGTTGGCTAGAAACAAGCCAAACTAAGGCCAGGCACTGATAATTAAGAATAATCCTCCATGTGTTAAGTTTACCTGGGAACCGGGAGGTAGGCTTCCCCCCCTCCCAAAAAAAAAAAAAAAAAAAAAAAAAAAAAAAAAAAAAAACCCAAAGTAAAAATAGCAAAATCAACCAACAACAGCCTCGGACAATTCCTTAACCTCTCCCAGTCTCAGATTCCCCCTCTGCACCGGAGACACCATGCCGCCTACCATGACAGCTCTCTGAGGCTTGTGGGGGTGGGGCGTCACAGTCTATAAAGGACTTTATATCAGACTCAGCATTGTTTTAGGCAGACGGTGGAATTGGGAAGGGACTCATCATAGCAACAAAATACTTGACAAAAGCAATGGACAGAAGGAAGGATTTCTTTGGGCTCACACGTCCACCGTGGGTTGGGTCACCATGGCGGGGAAACCATGGCCACAGATATGTGAGGTGTGACATTGCATCAGTTAGGAAGCAGAGAGAGGCGAAGGTTAAGGCTCAGCTGACTCTCTCCTTTTCATTCGGTTTGGAACCTCAGCTTGTGGCTGCCCACAGTTGGGGTAGGTGGGTGGGTGGATCCTCTCCCCTTAGTTAACCTAATCTAGGAACTCCCTCACCGACATGCCTAGAAGTCTGAGTCCTAGGTTTTTCTAGATCCTGCTGAGTCGACAACTGATATTAAACATGGCCCTCTCTTGCCTTCATCATTGCTGCCCTTAATTAAGTCCTGATAACCAAAACCAAAACCATCATTTTCACTGCTAATGTTCAGACCTTGGCTGATACCACTTCTCAGCGGCAGAGCGCTTGCCTTGCATGGGCAAAGCAAGTCTAAGTTCAAGACCCAGCACTAGGGAAAAAAATAAGACTTATCAGACTTCAATAAGGTCTTTTAAATCACTTATCAGGCTCCAATAGGGTCCCTTACATCACCTTCAATCGTTATTACCAAATTCCTAAACACACAGTTTTCACCCCTCCCTCCATCCTTCGTGTCTTCTCTATTAATATTTATATGTGGTGTTTGTACAAGAAGGATTTGAAGTGTTCAGTGACTAACTTGCGCAATCAATTAGTCATCAATAAGTGTTTACACAGTCACCAAGTGTCAGGTTCTGACGCAGGCCAGGGAAATAAAGCGGGGGTGGGGGTGGGGAGACAGTGGAAAGCCTGTCTGTGTAAACGTCCATTCTAACGACCGTAAGGAATGGGAAGGAGAGGACCAGTGGGTGGATAAAGGGCCACTTGCTATGGTGCAGATCGAGTTAGATGTGTTCTCTAGACGTTCAGGTGTCGGAACCTTAGTCTCCTTTCTGGTGAAGGCATGAGGTGGCAGAACTCCGAAGAGGTGCCAGCTGGTAGGCAGGGGTTACGTCACTGGTGGGGAGCAGAGCAGAGAAACGACAACAACCAGGCCTGGGGAGGAGTGAGTCTGCGTGGGTGTACGCGGGGAGGAGTCCGCGTGAGTGTACAGTTCAGGGCATCCGCATTGGTACCTTTGGAGCAGAGTCTAAGAGACAATAGTCTACCAAGACCCCGAGTGCGATTTTAAGGCTAAAATCTGTGCATCAACGAGCAAGGAAAGACGGGGGCGGGAAAGCTGGCGCCGTAAGACAATGAGGGTGAAGGAACCTGGAGAGAACCTGGAGAGGGTCGTGATCTAAAACTTCCCCCAGTAGGCCTCTGGGTGCCTAGCCAGGATCAAGTCATATGCCACTAGGGGGGGTCAAGGTAGATGAGCAAGGGCTGACGGGCTTTTACCCAAGGGAGAGTTGTTGATGGTGATAAAAGCTGGGGACCTGGCTGCAAAAGCTGTGGTGACCTCCGGAAATTGCGTGAAGGAATTGGAGAAAAAGCGAAGGGGGCCCGATAGCTTTCTAAAAGGGAACAAGAGGAGAGAGAGAAAATGGGGCTACAGGGTCATGAACTCTTGATTTGGGGAATCTAAAAACAGATGTCCACGGGCATTGAATATATTAGTACTTCTTTATCTGTAGATATACAGAGTTCAGCCTGGGTGTCAATGTGACTGGTAATTTCTTTCTTCATAAACACAGCAACTAGGAGGGAAGAAATAAAAGGATGAATGGAGGGAGGGAGAGAGGGATGAAGGAAGGGAGGGTGGGAGAGCGGGAGGGGGAAATGGTTGAAGGCAGGAAGGGAAGAAGGGAAGGAAGGAGGAAGGGAAGAACCCAGCCTCACTGGCAACCTGGTAACTTTCCCTAAACGGAGCTGATAGACAGGCCCTAATTAGCTTCAGACTTTGAGCACAAATGAACCCAAATGGATTCAACTTTCCTGAACGATGTATCGTTTATTTTGTTACTGAAATAAGAGTCTCAGGCAACTGGGAATCAATGCATTGATTTAAATATTATGCAAAAGATGGAGCTATTACTATGAGCACATTTTTATGACTTAAAAATCACATTTCAGCATTTTCTTATGTCAGGGGCTGTGACAGGGCAGCATTGATTAACACGTTCAGGCCCAATCATCAAGAAAAAGACTTGAAACTGCAAATTTTTTTTCTTGTGAAAGATGGCTTCGTAGGTCCACATTAAGTTCAAAGTTATTAAATAATGACAGTTACATTTTGGGAGTTTTTTGGTATGTGATTTGTTTTTAACTTTTTATTATTATGAAAAATTTCAAACAAGGGCAAAAGTACAGAAAGAATACAGAATGACCTTCCTCTTAGCACCCTCTGAACCTGGCTTCGATCATTACCAACTCAGAGCCCAGCTCACTGCATCACGGCCCGCTCACGCCATTCTGCCTCCTAAGCACTGGACATCTACGCAAGCGATTATTTTGAGGTGAATTCCAGACCCTGCGTCGTTACAGCTGCAATTGTTTCAGTGCGTGTGTTGGACAGAGACTGTTTTTAAGACAGTAAAACAACACATTGTCACTTTCACACTTAAAGTCAGCGCGGCCACTAATTCTAGCAAATATTCCTTGGCGTTTCCATTTCTGTAAATGCCTCTGCATAGATCAGTTTCATCCGGGATCCTGTAGACACACCATCTTTAGAAGGGAAAGAGACAGTTACAGGCTTTAGTTTTACAAGCAGCTTACCTGGAACTCGTTGTTGCTGTGACACGTGGTATAAAGACAGTCTGATTGAAACACGGGCAGCGTGGTTTTAGTGCTTTAGGCTCCCCACGATGTCTTCCTAGGTGGGTTCTAGCCGTTGGACTGTTCTCATTTGTCTTTACCCATGGGCCTCCACGGGCCTCTACCCCTTCCTTCCACCTGGATCCTTCCTGTCCCCAGTCAATCCCTCCTGATCCTGCCACAAGTTTCACTGGCTTCCCCACTTCCCGCCTCCGTTAAGGCATTTTTGTCCCCTCTCATGATCCCTTCACTAGCCTCATGTCCTACAAACTCACATGTAAACACACACACACACACACACACACACACACACACACTGTAAGCTTAGGATCCACATTTGTCTGTCTGTCTTTTCCTTCACTGTTGCTCACTGACACACAGGTAGGCTCTATAGCAACACGCCTGAAGATGGCTGCAGAAGGAGAGAAAATGGGAGGAGGAAGGTTGTAGTGGCATTTCAATTGTATTTTAATAAATAAAGCTTGCCTGAAGACCCCACTGGTCAGCCTTACGGACCAGGTTATGGTAACATACACCTTTAGTCCTGGTAGTCACAATGACACGCACTTTTAGTCCCAGTACTGTTGCGGGAGCTCCTTCTGCTCCTTCAGCCAATAGCCGCTGAGATACCAGCCCATTGGGGCGTGGTCTCTCTTTTTAAAAATGCGGCCACTTCCCTCCAGTCGCTCTCTGGCTTCCGGCTCCGCTTCTGACGACTAGGCTCCCTTCCTGATTGCGCAGAGGGCTGTTGTCTGGGACGGTGATCTGTAAGTTTTTTCCCCTTTAAATAAATAACCATTCTATTAATCATAATTCCAAACTGGTGTGGGATTGTTTGTGATTTACGCCATCACAGTACCACCCTAGTTGCCATAGAAATCAGGTGGTACATGCCTTTAATACCAGCACTAGAGAGGAATATAAAACGGGACAGGGGAGACGCCTCTCACACACATCTCCTTCTGTGATTCCGGGAGGCAGGATCACCATTTCAGACTGAGATCAAGGTAAGAGCCAGTGGCTGGCTGTTTTGCTTTTCGTATCTTCAGGTTGAACCCCAGTTTCTGACCCTGAGTTTTTATTAATTGTGCTTCAGAAGGTAGAGCTCGTGGCAGCTGCTGTGTGGGTTGCTGGAATGAAGAGCTCCATGCACAAGCAAGGCCCACACTGTTGGGGGAAGTGAGTATAGGTCAGGGTTAAAGTCCATCAACTCGGCCACCTTGGCCCCGAATCCTAATCCCTCTCTCTCTCTCTCTCTCTCTCTCTCTCTCTCTCTCTCTCTCTCAAATGTGTATACGTGTTCTGCTCACATATATGTCTGTGTATCACATGCAAATAGCGCCCATGGAGGATGGAAGAAGGTGTTAGATGCCCAGGGACTGAAGTTACAAATGGTTGTGAGCCACTCTGTGAGTGCCGGGAATTGAGCCCGGTCCTCTGGAAGAGCAGCCAGCGCTCTTAACCGCTGAGCCATCTCTCAAGCCTCTAAGCCCCTCTTGCTGACTGCATCCTAACTCTGGGCCACACCTTCTATAATAAACAAACAAACAAACAAAACACATTATTTCCACTCTCTTATGTTAAACTTAGATGGCCTCCAGCCCTGCATTCTTCCTTCATCCCTGGCTTAGATAGGGCTACACTAGAGGGCAAGGGGCACTGTGCCATAGTTCATTAATTCTCCACAGTGTCCCAGCCCACCAGAGCCACACTACATCCCAGAGTAAGAGCTTCAAACCTTGGTACCTTAATGAAAGAGTTGAGAGAGAGGGATGGGGCAGGGGCTGGAAGAAGGGACTCCAGGAAGTCATCACCACACAGGCCCTTCACATATGGTGTTGGTGAAGCAGAGCCAGGGTACCACCTGATCAGCACAAAAACTGTCATCATCTTTTTCTCCTCCTCTTCCTCCTCCTCCTCCTCCTCCTCCTCCTCCTCCTCCTCCTCCTCCTTCTCCTCCTCCTCTTCTTTTCCTTCTTCTCCCCCCTCCCTTCCTCCTCTCTCCTTTTAAAAGATAGAGATGGGTCTTTATTTAAAACTTGGATCTACCAAGTTGGCTTTTTTCACTAACTCGGGGAGCAGTGACCTTGACAGACTTCACAATCTTCCCCTTAGGTGCTGCCTTTGTGGGGGTCTTGATAGCAGCCATTGCTGCCTTCTTTGATGTTGCTTCCTGGCAGTCCTGACAGCTTGCTCTCCCTGAGCTTCCTCAACTTCTGGTTTCTGATTCCTCTTGGTCACTATATCAACAGGAGATGCACCAACGATGGCCTGATGGAATTTGACTGCGGGGCAGGGTCTCTCCTTTTGAATTTCATATGACTGTCCTGTTTTTGTATTTTCTTCTTGATTAGAATATTTGATTTTCTGGTGTTTAATTTTGCATTTCTCTGTGGAACCCCATCTGGTATGTGACTGGAGAAGATTTTGTTCTACCTGCAGGCTGTTTCTTCATTCAGGTAGTCTTCTGTGCCATAGCTTTAAAAGTTTATGCAGATCAATCTGTCCTCCTTGTGAGTACTCCTGTGATGTTGATGCTTTTTATGGAACCTTTGTCTGTGTCCACATAGACTAGTTTTATGTTGACCTGACATACGCTAGACTCATTCCGGAAGAGGGAACCTCAAAAAGAAAGATATCCCACCAGGTTGACCTGTGGGCATTTTCACTATTAGTGGTTGATGTGGGAATGCCAGCTCTCTGTAGGTGATGCTATCCCTGGGCTGGTGGTCCTGGGTGCTATAAGAAACCAGGCTGAGCAAGCCATTGGGGATTACCAGTAAACACTGCCACTCCATGGCCTCTGCATTAGCTTGTGCCTCAGGTTCCGGCCCTGACTTTCCTTAGGGATGGTCTGTTACCTGGAGGAGTAAGACGCAGTAAACCCCGAGTTGTTTTGGCTCTGGTGTTTCATCACGACAGTAGAAACCCTAACTAGAACGACGTCTGTAGTCTGAAATGTTTTTCCTAGGTCTTCCTCTAGCAGTTTTACAGTTTTGGGTCTTATACTAAAGTCTTTGATCCATTTTGGATGGCTCCAGTTTGTTCAAGATGAGAGCTATGGCTCTCATTTCATCCTTCTGCATGTGGAAACCCAGTTTTCCCAGTATCGTTTGTTGAACAGGAAATCTTTTCTCCAGCATATGATTATTATCTCTTTGTCAAAAATTAGGCACCAGTAACTGAGTGCCTTTATTTTCCCATCCTGCATTTTATTTCACTGGTCGATGTGTCTTTGGTGCCAGAACATCCTGTTTTTATTACTATGGCTCTGGAATATGATTTGAGCCTGGCTATTGTGAGACTTCCTACACTGGCCTTTCTGTTAAGGATTGCTTTAGCCGTCTGGGGTCTTCTGAAGTTCCTTGTGAATCTCAGGATTGTTCTTTCCAGTTCTATGAAGAATATCATTGGCACTTTGATGGAGATTATACTGAGCCTGCAGATCAAATCTGTTAAATGAGGATAGGAAGTCAGTCCAGTCTCCCATGTCCTCTTCCAGCCCCTTCTTCAGCAACTCAAAGCTGGTTGAAGAGGTAGAGGTCCTTCAGCTCCTTGTTTAGGTATTTCCCCAGTGTTTTCTTGTTTTGAAAGCTATTGAGGACGGGATTCTGCCACCGCCTTCTTTCCCATCAAATTCACGGAGCTGTGTATTTTAAATATGATGCAATGGGTATGAAGAGGAGCTTCTCAAACAAAAGCTTTGCTGGACATGTGTTTTGGGACAGTCGCTCATAAGTGCACCCACAACACACACAAGTCCTTCCAACTGCAGTGCAAAATCTTTCTTTTTTCTTTCGGTTTTTCAAGACAGGGTTTCTCTGTGTAGCCTTGGCCATCTCAGAACTCACTCTGTATAGATCAGGCTGGGCTCAAACTCACAGAGGACCTCCCGCCTTTTCCTCCCAAGTGCTGGGATTAAAGGGTGCCATCACCACCCTACTGCAAGTACAAAATCCTAACCTCGTCTCCCTGTTCCTATTGTTGCCTTGGCTTTGCAGGATGAGCTCCTGTCCCTCTGTCCTTCCAGGGGTTCCCACACAGAAGCTCAACACCCTTCAGCTCAGCCCAATCGAGAAATTATCCTATTGCCCTCCAGAAAAAGAACTCAAAAAACAAACAAACAAATAAGAAAGAACTCAAACAAAAGCAATGAATTTCATGTTAGAAACCTCTGCATAGATTACTGGCGCTGTTTCCAGCGCGAGGGGTGCTCTAGCTGAAGCCGCCTTCAGGGCGTCTGACCGGGACACTGACGCTAGGAAGCCTTCACAGGACCCCAGCGAGCTTTGAGCTTGGCCCCTCCATTTAGAGAGTTGGCGACAGAGGCAGAATGGATTGTCTGGGGGCCACGGAGAAGAAAAGGGGACCCCTAGCCCAGACTGTTCTACAATCACACTGCCTTCTGTCTCTACTGAGAAAACGGTGACTCTGAACTCCAGGTTCATGTTAACTCAAAAACAGCGCTTTTTCGCGGTATGAGAAAAGCGTTTAGAGGGACCTTCGAGTTTCACTTGATTTTATCTTACCACTCGCATGTGCTACCATTTCAGAGGATGTTACCAACTGTTATAAATGACTCGTTCCTATTTCATTATTCAATGTATTTAATATGTTTTATTTAACTACATTCATCCACATTTAGCTCTTGGCTGACAGAATGAGAGACATTAGGACTGTCCAGAGCTCAGTAAATATTTATTCCTTTCTAATTATACTAATGTTTCTCTTTGAAACAGCCGGCTGTCGTATTTATGGTAGGATGAAAGGACGCTGTCGTGCTCACGGTTTTCCCTCACAGGGAAGACTCTATCAATAAACTGCGGAGCTTGCATAAGTACTTTTAAAGGAGCGGCACATAATTTGTTGTAATGGCGCCCCCTAGTGAACATTTTCATTACTGCTTTGAACACACTCTAGATTTGTTTGGTTTTTAACTGATTTTTTCTTATTTTTATTTTATCTAAAAAAACATCTTTTTAAATTTTACATACCAATCCCTCCCCTCCTTCCATTCCCTCCACCTTCCCCCGACCCCACTCCCCATCCACTCCTCAGAGAGGGTAAGGCACATTGCTTTGAGGAAGGACCAAGGCTCTCCCTACTACATCTACTAAGAGAATAGGTTCCAAAAAGCCAGGACAAGGAGCAGGTATAAATCCCGGTCCCACTGCCAGTGACCTGGCAATCTGCTCCAGCTGTACAACTGTCACCCACATTCAGAGGGCCTAGTTTGGTCCTGTGCTGGTTCCTTCTCTGTCTGGCCAGAGTTGGTGAGCTCCTATTAGCTCAGGTAAGCTGTTTCAGGGGGTGTCCCCATCATGGTCTTGACCTCTTTGCTCATATTCTCCTTCCCACTCTTCGACTAGACTTTGGGATTTGTTTGTTTTAATAGTTGGTTTGTTACTTGGAGTTTTTCTTTTTCTAGAGCTAGGCAGGGTGGTACATACTCATAACCCAAGCACTTGGGAGGCTGAGATGGGGGATTGGCTCAGGCTTTGGTCCAACCTGGGATACATATCAAGACCTGTTTCAAGACACTAAAAGAAAATTCTTTTCCTTCCTGTAAACAAAAGCTATGCCGCCAAATGCTCTTTTAAGTTTCACACGTGGTCACAAAACTCAGCAGTACAAGTAAGTACAGTTCCTTTCATCTTGAAAAGAAGTGCCCATGCTTTCGTCTGCCTGAAACAAGAAAAATGAAAACAATAGCGGAGACTCCAGCGAGTAGAATTGGCAATAGGAACGGTGATGTGTGGAGATATGATTTTGCGTGGATTCTTCCTCAGCACTCACACAGGCTATTTACATAATCTTTGTGTTACTTTATTTATATTGTGCCAATACTAATCACCCGGAAAGCACACCAGTGGGCAAGGGGAAGCTGAAATGTGAACCCAGGTTGCCCGATCCAGGCCTCAAGCCACAGGATTAGCTATGAGTTGACAAAGCCACTGGACTACTTAGGTCTCAAGCCCAGTTTTTCCCAGAAGAGCAAACCTGTTTGTTAGGTGATTGCTTGGCTTATCCATTCTCCTTTGCTGACATCACAGGCAGGCCCAGCATTGTCCTGCTCAGGGTTTCAGTTCTATTTCCTACACTCTGCAGCAGCCACTCAGTTAGGAGGAAGTGGTCACTAAGCCCAGAGCCACAAGTGTCAGCTTCTCCTGGCAGAGATGAGACAATGTGAACATCCGCACAACAACGATAAAGCATAGGAAAGTGAGACATTCATGAGTTCACACACTGGAAAGATGGACGGTGGATTTAGATTACACACACACACACACACACACACACACACACACACCCTTCAGTGGTTTGAATGAGAAATGTCCCCCATCTGCTCATGTATTTGAATGCTTGCTCCCTGTTGGTGGCAATGTTTGGGAAGGTTGTAGAGCCTTTGGAAGGTGGATCCTTGTAGTGGCCTTTCAACTGTATTTTAATAAAGACTGCCTGAAAATCTGAGAGTAAAACAGTCTCCACTGGGCAGCCTTACAGACCAGATTATGGTAACACACACACGTTTATTCTCAGTAGCCATAATGACACACTCCCAGTAGCCACAGTGACACACACCTTTAATCCCAGTAGCCACACTAGTTGCCATAGAAACTGGGTGGTGCATACCTTTAATGATGGTGGTGCACACCTTTAATCCCAACCCTAGAGAGGAATATAAAATGGGAGGAGACAGCTCTCAGATGCAGTCTCATTCTGAGATTCCTGGAGGCAGGATCAGTATTTCAGACTGAGATCAATGTGAGAGCCAGTGGCTGGCTGTTTTACTTTTTGGATCTTCAGGTGGAACCCCAATTTCTGACTCTGAGCTTCTATTAATCATGCTTCAGACCCTGGTTGGAGAAAGTATTTCCGTGGGCGTTGGCTGTGAGGATTTAAAACCACCCCTACTGTATGAGGTTTCCGTCCCACCCCGTCCTATAATAATCACACAGAAACCATATTAATTAAATCACTGCTTGGCCAATCAACTGATCGGGTTGATCACGGTCCAGGGATTAGCGAGGCACAACAAGGAAGCTGCGGTTGCCAGGGAGCAATTCCAGCTCTGGTACAGGTGCAGGTGTTGTTCATCCAGCCTGTCCTAGAATCCGAGGTGAAAATGAATCCAAGAAGAGAGAGTTGTAGCATGTGGCCAGCTTTTCTCCCGCCTTTAGGAACCCACTAGGCATCTACAGGCCTGGGTGAAGTGTAGGTGAACACCTTTATCACTGAAATAAGATTTCACATTGACTATATGAAATTTACTTAACAAGGCCTAACTATTTTCAACACATAGGAGGCTATCTGTTCCTGATGATTCTGGGAATTGTAGGGCCAAATCCTCTGAGAACCACGGGAATAGAATGGTGTGCCTAAGAGGTTCCTGGGAGGTGTAGGGCGACAGCCTCCCCTATACTTCCCCCTCACACTCATCTTGGACCAGGGAGCCCTGTGGGAGGAGCAACTAGGCCATTCAACAGCTGCCACGATCGGCGCATGCTCTCCGCCTGGACCGCGGGAGTCTACAGAACAGTTCTCAGGCTAGGGAACCTGATTCCAGTCCACGTCTGCCTTTCAAACCCCGAAGCTGGTTTTCATTTTAACAAAGCCCTCAAAACAACCGTATTAGAGTTTCTATTGCTGTCTGGCATTACTTACAGGAACTCTTTTTTTTTTTTCTGAAACTACAAATTTTTCTACTACATCCCGTTCTTTCCCCACTTATTCATGGTATGCTTTTGCTTTATTCATACCAAACCCTTTTATTTTGCCCAGATTCTATCTATGGCCTATTTATTCAGTTGGAATTTGAGTTGTGATGAAACTTAAAGCTGGTTGAGTAAAAGATCACCTTAAGTAGTAAGTAATAGTAGTTCTTTAGACGAGAGGCTGGCTCTGTCCGACACCGGCCAGGGGGGCCTGGGATAGCACCGACAACCCGACAAGGAGAACGTGTGAACTCAAATGGCCCCAGAGCTTTGACTAGCAGGAGCAGGCTACCTATGGATGCAAGGGTTTCCGTTTCCCAGCGCTGCGTCACCTTGTTTACCCCAGACTCCAGAGGGGCCCTCTCATTGGAGTCATTCAGTATCACATGCTTCCCCAAACCCAGCTGATGCCGCTAGAAGAGAAGAAAAATGTGGAGTACACTGCTAAACACAGCTAGGGATCATAGCAGACAAGGAAGTCAGCACGGCCGGAGCTCTGGATCTGTGAGCTGGAGACATTCTGCTACCAAACCGCTATATTTATCCCAGGGTGTATTTTAATGGTATTGCCCCTACTCCCAAGAAAGCTGATGTCACCCTGTGAATTTTTGCATGGGGCACATTACTGTCATTAAGTCTCTGTGCTAGAAGGTTCTCGGGTAATTCTCCTGGGTTTTCATTGTTGCAAATCATAACCTGTTTTACTTCTTCCCTGGTCTTTGCTTTATGTTTGATTGTCTGCTTCGTTTAACCAACGTATCTTCAGCTTTTAGAAGCATGCATGGTTTATTTAGTAGGTGAAACGTCTAGGCCAGTCTTAATGAATAAGAGTAATAGTAAACATTCCTGGTATTTCTGGTTCTCAACATTTTTATTATAAATGTGTATTGTTGCAGGGTTGTTTTGCCTGCAGGTCTGTCTGTGACCCTCTTGCATGCCTGGTGCCTCTGGTGGCCAGTAGAGGGCCTCAGATGCCATGGAATTGAAGTTACAGCTGGTTGTGGGCTGCCCTGTGGATGTTGTAACTGAACCTGAGATCTCCTGAAGAGCAGCCAGCGCTCTTAACTGCTGACCATCTCTCCAGCCGCTCTAGATGCTTTACGTGCCTGTTGCTAAACAAACTTGAGCAATGCGAAAGACTCTTCCTCCCTTTGCACACCCTTGGCTTGTGAAAGCTCTGTTGTCACCACCTCCTTTGTAGGCTTTGACTGCTTTCGTTTTGTTTCGACTTGTGTTTGGTTTTTGTTGCTCTCCTTTCCTGGTGCACCTTTACCTCCTTTTACACAGCACAGTCTAGGTAGGGCTAAGCTGGTTCGTAATCCAGGGAAGGGCAGTGGACCCAGCTGGGGCCAATCAGTGAATTGCTTTCTACTGAGGTTTGTGGCCTGGTAGGATGTGAGTCTGGAGTTATTGGCGTTGTTGCTACCCAAGAGATGGGAATGGGATCTAATTGAGAGCAAAATTAAGACAGAACAAGGGGTGGTTTCTAAGCATGTGGTCCCCCAAGCACCCAAGTGGCAAGAATGATCTCTGTTCCCTCTCAGCCTCTACCTTGGGCTGTCATGTTGGTACTTTGTCATTCATGACAAAGGGTCACCACCACCACCAGTTCTGTACAGATTTGATCTGCCACTGACATTTGCTTCCAAGAGTGTGACTCGAACTTCAGACAAATTTAAATTTCACTCCACGGTTGTCTAGGTTTTGAGCCTCTCTCACTTATTCTCAAAATGAGACAAGATTGTATTTATTCTGCATACTGACTACTTGAAAACATTTTGCCAATTATAAAGCATTCTGGAAAAAGAAATTACTTTTGAATTATGTTTGCACCAGTATTAAATGTATGTTTTTCAAAATCGTTTGTTTTACATGTCTAACTAAAAGTTTCAGTATGTTTTAAATTTTTCCCTGATGTAGGATTTCCCCTCTGTATGCTGTGAATACCATTGGTTAATAAAGAAACTGGCTTGGTCTGTTGGGGAGAACAGAGCTAGGCGGGGGCAAACTAAACTGAAGGCTGGGAGAAAGGAGGCAGAGTCAGAGAGAAGCCATGCAGCCCTGCTGGAGACAGATGCCAAAACTTTAGCTGATAAGCCACAGCCATGTGGCGATACACAGATTAATAGAAATGGGTTAGATTAATATGTAAGAGTTAACCAATAAGAAGCTAGGGCTGATGGGTCAAGCAGTGATTTAAATAATATAGTTCCTGTGTGATTATTTGGGGGCTGAACAGTCAGGAACCAACAAGTGGCTTCCCTGAAACATTTCCCACTTAGAATGACACCACTCACGCGTTTCTTGGGATGCGTGAGATAGGAACTGGTAGGGTGGTGACTGGAAAGGGTCATGGTTGGTCACTGCTGGTGTGGTTTGATGGGAAAGGCCTCCATGGGTTCACATTGGATGGTGGACTGCTGGAAAGGAGTCGGAGGGCAGCCTTGCTGGAGGAGGAGTGCCACTGGGGATGGGCTTTGCAGCTTCAATAGTCCACTTCAGGCCCAGTGTTCCTTTGTGTCTCCGCCTGCTGATCAGTATGCAAGTTCTCAGCTACTGCTCCAGCGCCTGTCTGCTTCTTCCCACAACAATAATAGACCAACTCTCTAAAACTGTAAGCAAGCCCCAGTTAAATGCTTTTTTTTTTTTTTTTTTTTTTTTTTTTTACAGGAGCCGCTTAGGTCGTGATGATGTCTCTTTATGCAATAGAATAGTAACTAAGGCACCATTAAACCAAGATAACAGGACTGGAGGGGTGGCTGTGTTTGGTTAGGAGGAAAACCGCAGTGGTTCAAGTAGTACCCGATTCACCGTGAAGCCACAAAACTGCGGCAACTACTCCTGTATCGTTGCAGTTATTGCCTTTAGGAGGGGCACACGGACATCTCGGCAATCTAGAGCAAGTGTGTCAGCAGCAGGAACAGCGCCAACCAGGACCACGGCCACACCAGGCCAGGGATCTCTGAAACAAGCCCTGCTGCCTAGAGTTCTGGGACCATGGGTCTGAGACCACGGCAGTTCTGATGGTCACTCACTACCATCTTTAGAGAGTGTCACTTAAACAAAACCCTTGCCAGGGACTTCCCCAAGCCTGACTTTTCAGCAAGGAGACAGGCTGGAATCCCAGCAGATGTTATTGTGGACTCGCCCATGACCTCATAAGTCAAACTGGTCTTCTGGTATTTATCATTGTATTTTAACACAGCTTGCAAGGGGTGTGAATGAGACCTTCCACGTGGTGATTAGCCGCTCACGGTCCAGAACATCACAGAGAAGGCAAGAGAAGTAGATGAAGGGAGAAAAAACAACAGCGAAACCAGTTCAGGAAGTAAACATATTTCTCCACTTGGCAGAGATTGTCAGGGTCCTTGACAGACGTGGGGCATCATTTCTGCACGCCCTACCCCAATGCGTGGTAATAATGGTCTCCCTCAGGGGGCACTCACAGAATGGACTATTAAACTATCATTTTCATTTGCACAACTTTATTTGGAATCCTTTCTTCCTACGTGTAGGGCCATTGTATTTATCTTTCTGTGAACTCTCCAGTTTTGAACTGTTCCCCGTGTGAGCTACTCTGACTTCACAAGTCATGGGGGGCGGGGGGACCGGTGTTACAGCAAACAAAACAGAGCACACCCAAAGCCATAGCCCCTTGCCCTTCTGAGTGCAAGGAGAACCAACGGACCTCACAGCCTTTCCTCCACTTGAGGAGTCTGTTTCCTGGCCCACCCTCATGGCAGGAAGTAGATGGCAAACCAGTCATGTTACCCTCTTGACAAACAACAGGGACCCAGACATTCAGTCGGCCACCCAAGCACTAACTGTGCCAGTGCCCATTCGTCCGCTGTGCCCCTCTTCCTGGTAGTGGACATCTGCCCAGGCTGACGCAAGGCCCAATAACCAGAGCATAACAGTTAATATGCACCACTGCCACGGGCTTCAGGTTTCTGAGAATCAACCAATTTGCTCTTTACTCTGCTGAGAGCAGTGTCAGGAAGCTTCTGGTCAGAGAAAAAGGAAGAAAAGTGTGGTGGTTACTTTTATCTGACGACTTAGCCAGGGCATAGCACTCAGATGGATTGTCAAACAGTATGTATGCTTTTATTTTTTAATGTATTTTTTGAATCTTCTTTTCTGGAAGTATAACAGAAAAGTTATTTTAATTTTAGTATGTGTATGTGTGTATGTGCATGTGTACACACATGTACATTGAATACTAAGGTCCTTGATATTTAAGTGTGTATCTCTATGTGTGTGCTACAATGCATGTGTGGAGGTCAGAGGACAACCGGAAGAGTCAGCTCTCTCTCCTACCTTTAGGGTCTTGTGGGTCCAATGCAGGCCAGCCGGCAGGCTTGCCGTCATGTGTTTTAGTCACTAAAGCCATCTTACTAGCCTGCCATCTTCTTTTTTGAGTCAGGGACCCTCACTGGACCTGGAGTTTTGCATTTTGACTAGATTGGTGGGCCAGTAAGTGCCCACCCTTCATCCTTTGCATCCTGCCTGTCTCCTCTCCGTGTCATTAGAGTTAAAGAGGCCCCTCCCTGTTTTTATGATGCTGGAGATCTGAATTCAAGGTCTCATTTTTGTGGGGCAGGCACTCTATCTGTTGAGCATGACCCCAACACCTATGGAGGTGGTGTTTTGTTTTGTTTTTGTAAAACCTTTTGAATTTTGTATGAAACAAAAAGTGCCTGGGGGCTATAGAAAAATCCAGGCAGATTTCAGTCTTTTAGGGGGCTGAAAAAGGTCTATTCTCAGACAAAATCCCCAAGTGTCCCCCAAGCAGGGGTGGAGATTGGACAGTCAGGAACCCTCACTGTCCAGGGACAGAGCCTGGGGCATCTCTGACCACTGCCCTAGGTTAGCACACTGCTGTCTAGGACGAAACCCCGGAGTCCAGGGCACTGACCTGACTGGTACTAGCAGCTCCCGATACAGGAGATGGCTGCGGATTGGCACAGGCTGCTGCAGCTCGGTGTGCC
Organism: Arvicola amphibius; assembly: GCF_903992535.2. NCBI lineage: Eukaryota > Metazoa > Chordata > Mammalia > Rodentia > Cricetidae > Arvicola > Arvicola amphibius. The sequence goes on along the minus strand of NC_052047.1, from coordinate 6,652,820 downwards.
ACATATGAAGAACATGTCCAGGCACGGGTCAGCTCGCAGGACCTCCCTGTGGGTGCAGACCACTTTGAGAAACTGTTTGCAAGGGTTGTGGATGCAGTAGAGGCGGCCGCACCAACACTGCTCCTGGCGGCAGCAGTCAAGAGGCTCGGGTTCCCTGGCTCTACTGTTTCTGTTCTCTGGTGGAGGCTGGGATGCCTTCCTGTGGGCGTTGGTGCTGGGACTGGGACTGGGGAGTGCTTGTGGGGTGTGTGTCTGGGGTGGGGCTCAGAGGACTCATCTCTTGGCCATTACAGTAGCTGTGGCTATCCATCTGGTCACTGTAGGCATTGTGCTGGATAGGGCGTAAGATCTGGGGCAGAGAAGTCACAGCCTGAAGGCAAGAAAAGGCAGGAAAAGGCAGGCAACCCTCACGGCCAGAGTGAGGAAGCTTCTGTGGTCATGTGATAGTGTAGAAAACGCTGTCAGCCTCCCTGCGTCCTGCTCCACGGAGCGAGTGTGGGGCCAGAAGGTCTGACAGCTTGAGGCTGAGTTTATTGCCCCAGACTAGACATCTCCCACCTCCATCCCGGAACCTGCAGGTCAGTGGTTCTCAACCTTCCTAAAGCTGTGACCTTTAAATACAGTTCCTCGTGTTGTGGTGACCCCCAACCCTAAAATTATTTTCACTGCTACTTCATAACTGCAATGTTGCTACCATTGTGAATCATACTGTAAATATCTGATATGCAGGATATCTGATGCATGACACCCAAAGGGTTCACATCCACCTAGAGTCTGAAGCAGCCAGCCTGATGATCCGGCGATGTAGCCAGAGGACACAGGCCGAGGACAGGTTCCCCTTTTGAGGGTTCGGTAGAGGTAAAAGGTCTCTCTAGTGGCTGCGCTGCTTCTCTGATCTCTCAGCTTTTACCCCCTAATATCTGACTCTGGGTTTTTATTATTAATACCAGTTAGAATTCGTGCTATACAGGTGGGCCTCCTTTAGTCAGCTGACAGATTTAATAGGAAAAGGCTGGCTTCCAAAGAAGAAACAGTTCTGCCCATCAACGGCTTTGGAATTTGTACTGAGTCAGCAACTCTACCCCAGCAGATTTTAGAATTTGGGGTCTCTGTTGCAAGTGCATGGGTAATGCCTTAAAATCTCCCCCTCCCCCTCCATATACACAGATAACATACTGGCCCACACCTTACTGCCTCTGTTTCTCTTCCTCTGAAGAACCCTAACAGCAGTGGGAGCACCGATGGATGGACCACCTGGAGGTGGTAGCCATGTGTGAGGAGGTAAAGAACGGGTCCTAGAGAGGGGATACAGCTGGAAAAGCAGCTCGTGTGGCTTCATGAGATGGGCCTGACACCGAGACATCAGACCAGCTCCAGGGCCCTCTGGCTGTGACACCACATGTCTCTCCATCCAGGCCCAACCAGCAAGATGGGGAAACCTAGACACCTCCCAAAGCAGTTGGCTTTGTTTCTTGAAATTAGTTTCTGTCTCCATCCCCTAAAAGGTAAATAATCCACGTGCAGGCCGGACAGCTGCAGGTCACACGGGAAATGATGAGCAAAGTCACCTGAGAAAGGGAGAAAGAGAAAAGGACCTGGGGAGTTCAGCATGGAAACGGCGCTGCAGAAAGCTCTGAGAGTGGGGCTTTAACTATGCTCATTTGAGCTGTGTATACTGGCACTGTTTCAATTTAGTTGGACGTATAACACAATGTATTTTGTTTTTTTTAAAAGATTTATTTATTATGTATACAGTGTTCTGCCTGCATGTATGACTACAGGCCAGAAGAGGGCACCAGATCTCATTACAGATGGTTGTGAGCCACACCATGTGACTGCTGGGAATTGACCTTTGGAAGAGCAGTCAAATGCTCATAAGCTCTGAGTCATCTCTCCAGCCCCACAACTGTATTTTCTTATTGGCCTCTTCTGGATTCATTTCTTTACAAGTTGTACTTGTGGAACTGGGCCTCGAGGGAGGGCAGACTCACTTGTCTACGGAGCTTGCCCCTTCCCCAGCAGGAACGCACTTGAAGATTTCCTAGACAAGGATCACGGAGGATGTGTGACTGGGCCAGGACTGATGAAGAGTCAGGATGAAGACAGGATGAAGAGCTGGTTTCACAGATGCCAAGCAGGTTTCTCTGGATGAAATAGGAGCTGGTGTTGCGGGAGATAAGGGACCGCTCATTGGTTGGTTGCAGGAGATAAGGGACCACTCATTGGTTGGTTGCAGGAGATAAGGGACCACACATTGTTTGGTTGCAGGAGATAAGGGACCACTCATTGGTTGGTTGGTCCACCTGCAGGGAGTCTGTGACCATCAGTGCAGATGTGATTATGAGTACTGTTGATAACTGTACCCATCCCAGGAACTGGGCATCATCAGGGCATCCTGAAGGCTGCCTAACAAGGGAAACATTCTGTTTGTTTGCTTTTTAAAAATCTTTATTGAAAAGAAATTCTTCTTTCATATAATACATCCCAAGCACAATTTCTCCTTCCTCCACTCCTCCCAGTTTCCCTTTCCCATCTTCCCCGCATTGACTCCCCCCTCATTCATCCTCAGAAAAGAGCAGGCCCCCAAGAGCCAAACATGACAAATAAGACAAGGCAAAAGCCCTCATATTGAAGCTGGATGAGGCAACCCAATAGGAGGAAAGGAGTCCCAAGAACAGACAAAAGAGTCAGAGATATACCTGCTCCCACTTCTAAGAGCCCCACCCCCCAAAAAACAAGCTAAAAGCATAGTAAAGAGTTAATAAATAATTGATATTGGATTCCAGACACAGCCTTGCATAGCAGACTGAGGAATTTTGCAGTGTGTTATACTTTTAAAGTTAAGATTTCAGAAAGGGAAGAAATTGTCCCTGACAGTCATGAATCATGCTGGAAGAACATAGAAAATGACATCTGGGGATTCCTACAGGAGGGAAAAGAAGTGCTACTCAATAGGAGCCCGGGATCATCTAGTGCTAGGCCAAGGGTTGAGCAGCAGGTTTGCAGCACCTAGGCAGCCAGGTGAGAGGAGAGTGCAAAGTCCAGCTTCCTCATCTGGAGTTCATGTGCTTCCTATGCATGAGCACGCTGGAAGGGTAAACTTCCTACACTCTGTGGCCTTGGGGTCGCACAGGAAAAGGAAACAATACGAAACAGACACAATACACAAGCTGACTTACAATGTTGCTTTAAAGTAGAGACAGAGTTGAACTTATGTATATGTATATGTGTGTATATATATATATGTATGTATATATAGTTTGTGTATGAATGTTTTTCCTGCATGTATGTCAGTGTGAACCACTTGTGTGCCTGGTGCCCATAGAGGCCAGAAGAGGGCATTGGATCCCCTGGAACTGGAGTTACCGATGGTTGCGAGCCACCCTGAGGTGGATACTGGGATTTGAACCCAGGAGAGCAGCCAGTGATCCTAACTGATGAACCATTTCTTCAGCTCTGACCCCTTTATAAAAGAGAAGAGGTTTCTTTCAGCTCACGGTTCCAGTCCATCACGGCAGGGAAGGCATGGGAGGTCCACAGCGGGAGCATACGGCAGAACTCCTGACATGGAAGCTGGACCAGGAACCAGGGCAAATGAACATTTTTTTATAAATGCTGCTTCTTATTACATCATATACCATCACAGATATTCAAAGGGCAAACAAGGTCCTTCCTTCGTGTACAGCCTGCACCCCCTTTTAAAGATCTGTTTTGTTATTTTGAATTATGTGCATGTGTGTGTCTGTGTGGGGGTATATGCACACGAGTACAGGTGTCTGTGGAGGCCAAAGGTGCTGGATACCCTTGAAGCTGGAGTAACAGGTAGTTATGAAGCTCCTCACATGGGTCCTGGGAACTGAACTCAGGTCCTCTACAAGACTAATACACATTCTTAACTGCTGAGCCGTCTTTCGATGTTTTATCTCCCTTTCAACACTTTCTTTCCCTCCCTCCCTCCCTCTATCCCTCCCTTCCTCCCTCCCTCCCTTCCTTCCTTCCTTCCTTTCTTGTGTCTGCCATTGTGTACCTGTGGAGGTTGTCATGGGAAAACTTATGGAATGTGGACCCGGGGACTTTCTCCCCTAAATCTGGTATCTAGTCTTCTGTAGAGCTGAGCAGATATCTTACTGAGGTCCCTCACCGGGAGTGAAGGCTTTAAAGAAGGGGGTTAATATTCGGCCAGAGAAACAAGCCCAATGTGAGCCTCCACCAAAGGAGCCTAAGAAAGCATCAGGAAACATCTTGGGAGACAGAAAGAAGATGCTCCACATGAGCAGTTGGGAGGATTTGTGTTCGTTCCTGGATGGAGCGGTGCTCTCTGGGGTCATTTTTGCATATTTCCCACCCAAGCTTGTATGAGAAAACGAGGTTCAAAAGATTGTAAATTTCATTGTATTTCCTTTTAGTGTAAGTGCATGCGATATGGCTAGGTACTGATTTTAATTTCAAATAATGATTTAAATTTTAGTGTATGTATATGTGCTTGTATGCTCGTGCATGCATGTGCACACATGTGCATGCATGTGCACGCCTGTCACGGTGTGCACACGAGGTGAGAGGACAGCTTTGTGAAGTCACTTCTCACATTTCACATTTATGTGGCAATCAAACTCAGGTTACCAGTCTTCCCAGCAAGCACCTTGCCCACGGAGCCATTCTGTTAGTCCTGAATGATTTTAAAAGTGATTTCTAGCACTGAGGGTGTAGCTCAGTGGTAGGACCACTTACCTATCGTGCACTAAACCCTGGTTGAATCTCAGGCCCTACAGGGAACAAAAAAAAAAAGGAGGTGGGGAGGGGCAGGGGGACTTCCAATTAGAATGTGATATATTTTAAACTCCAGTATTCTGAAAGAGACAAAACAGAGCTAAGGTGTCAATAAAAAGATTCATGACGTGGCAGTTAATATTCTACTTGTTATTAAAATGGACTCCCGTCGTTACACGTTTGCTACAAGCTGTAGTTGGCACCACACAAGTCATGCAATCCAATGCAAATCAAGGACTTTGGGTAGGAGCCGTGCGCCACCCCAGGCTGATCTGCTGCAACAAATGTGCAGAGGACACCTTCACAGCAGAGACTGCATATGTGGGTGGAGGACTCACAGTGAAGAAGGCTGCACTGTGTGGGGAGGACTCACAGTGAAGAAGGCTGCACTGTGTGGGGAGGACTCACAGTGAAGAAGGCTGTACTGTGTGGGGAGGACTCACAGTGAAGAAGGCTGCACTGTGTGGGGAGGACTCACAGTGAAGAAGGCTGCACTGTATGGGGAGGACTCACAGTTGAGGGTGCTCGTGTATGGGGAGGACTCATAGTTGAAGATACACGTGTGTGTGTGGAGGACTCAGTCGAAGCTGCACGTGTGTGGGGAGGAGGGTGTGAGGACTCTGTATCCCCTGTTGTTTTGCTGTGAAGCTAAAACTGGAATTAAAAAATTAGTTTTCACCAGGTGATTCCTCTTTTAAGAGATCTCATGGAAAATATGAAAGTAGAAATAAGAGAAGGACCCCATCCAGTCAGGCCTAACAATTACAGCCGTGTGACCAATCTTGCCAAATCCCACACCTACTCACTTCCCTCCACCTCCTCCACCAGGTAATTTGAAAGCAAATCTGGTTTCTTATCTAACTATTCATCGGGTTGTGCTCGTCGAGGATCTGAGAACCTTTAGACCTCAGCGCCAGTCAGGGGCTCGCTGTAGCAGGTCGTGGATGGTGTCTCCATCTCCCCCACCATGCAGGAACTGTCAGAAGTGGAACTTGAGGATGGATGTGGTAGGGCGGCTTTTAGTCCCTTACTTGGAAGTCTTAAAAGAGGACGACAGAAAGGTGGAAGGTGGCCTGAGCCACATAGTGATACTGTCTCTCACATACATGAAAAAGTACTTTCATCATCCATTATCCACGCTAAATATGTCAATTGTCTAAGATGAGTTACTTTACTGATTTTGCCTTTGTATTTCTTCTGGACATTTTGACATCATTTCCCTAAATAAATCTACAATACCTCCAGTCTTTCCAAACCTCCAAATTGGATTTTATCAACACATTCCTAACAGAATATTTTATAAATCTTGAGAAACATCAAGGCTCTGTATTGACATAATCAATAACTTTCAACATTAGGAGAAGAAATAACAAAACATTAAAGACGGTATCCACGGCCTCTGAGGCTGTAAGAAGCACAGCCCACGCTTTCAGCATTGTATGCTCTTAAGTGCCAGGACGTCTGGGCAGGTCTCTCCTGCACTAGTCAAGCAAGCCATTAACGAGGTGCAGCTTGAGCAACCACCCAGGAATGCTGAAGTCAGTGACCTGAGCTTGCAGGAGCCTGGCTAAGCAGCTCCATACAATCTGCTTAGGCATGCTGACGGCTTCCCTTAATAAACAAAGGCTGGGCTAGATCCTTCTTGATAAATATTATTGGAGATCATATTGCAACAGATATGTTTAATACCGTGTTTATCACCACCATTAGTAAGACTCTACTAAAACTATTTTTAAAAAGAATTCAAAAGACACAGTGTCAAAAAAATAAGGACAGCAGGAGATGGAAAAACACAAGAAGAAAGAAAGATGAGAGGAAAACACGGTGAAGGACCACACAGTCCAGAGGCTGGGAGGAAGATGACTGCGGAGCGGGCAATGCTGAAACCCAACTGTTGTGGAGGAAAAGGCATTTAAAACTTTCCACAACCACCAAGCACCTCTTCTGCCGTCCTCTGGAGCTCCTGGCATGTCTGCAGAGGAGATTAGACTATGACTAGCACTGCAGGACTGATTGACAGCTCATAGGAGAAGCAAACAGAACTGTAAGGAAATCCAGGTACTCTTGCACATTTTGCAAGACAAGTTGGAACCATTCATTTCCTGTATTAACAGGCGGGGTCACGCTGAACTGTGCAGTGGCATTGGGTACAGCACAAGGCGGTTGTATGAGCTGCTTCTGCACTGCCAGGACGGATCAGGAAAGGATCCGAGGGCTGAAGGGTCTATTCTGCCCCATTGTTTTTAGGACCTTTAAGTCCACCGTAAAAGAGAAGGCGTCCAGAGTGGTATTCACAGTGGTGGGAGCGAGTGACAGAAAATTCTCACATCACCACAGCCCAGCAAGCTAGTAAGTGGGCTCCTTTTCACCTAGCAGAGACTTGGGACAGGAGAACAGCTCAGTGCAAAATGAAAGTCAGGTTTATTGTAGGTATTACAGACTTCTCAGCAAGAAAGGGCCCCTCCCAGAGCTGGGGAGACCAGCAACTCTAAGTAGGGGTCGGTTTTTTATTTAAGTTTAGGTGACTCTTCCTCCTTTTATAAAATTGGTCTAGAGAAATCAATGAGCCCCTGAAGACAGCAGGGACTGAATCTCTGTAATTACTGATCATCTAGGGTAAAAGTGGGCACCCCAATTTCCTCTGCTTTTCGTGGTACAATAGGTATAGAGAAAGCCATTGTATCTGAGGAAAGATGGGCTGTGCATCAGAGAATAGAACTCACTGCTAGGGATAAAGCCATAATGAATCAAAAAGTACTGCCTATTGGTTAAAGCAAAAAGTCATTAGAAACCCCTCAAACTGGGACTTTTATGTCTCCCCTTTTCTCATCCTAAGGATCCATTGCCTGAAAGCAGAAAGAAGGACCAGGGCCAAGGGCCAGGCTATAAATTTAAGGCCCACTCCTTATAACCTGTGTCTACTCATCAGGAAAGGCTCTGCAGCCTCCCAAAATACTGTCCATCGTCTGCTGGGAAACAGGTGTTCAGAACAGGGCCTGTTGGGGGCGCAGACAAACCACTGGGAAAGGACAGAAATGAAAGCAGCTATGAGAATCTCTGACCTCTGAATCCTTGGCTTTCACATCCGTATCCAGTCAGCTTCCAGGGCAGGGGAGACGGTCTCCGTGTGGCCAGGTAGTGACAAGTCCACATTGAGGGAGACTGACCAGGTACAAGGCTACCCCAGTTTGTCAGTGATAGCTCTCCTGCTTGCCCAGCTCCGGTCAAGCAGTAATCGTCTAAGGCAGCGTTCTCAAACTGTGGGTTCTGGCTCTTTCAGTGACAAAAGATCCTTTCACAGGGGTTGCCTAAGACCTTCAAAAAACACAGGAAAAGGTGGATATTTACACTGTGATTCATAACAGTAGCAAAATTACGGTTATGAAGTAGCAAGGAAAGTAACCACAACGTGAGGAACTGTTCCAACGGGTGGCAGCATTAGGAAGGTTGAAAACCACTCAGTCTCTCTCCCCTCTTTCTCCTCTGCCCCCTCTCTCTCCCTCCCTCTTCCTCCTTTCTTCATTGTTTTGTTCTGCCTTGTTTTGGAAGGACACGGAGCTTTGCAGTTTCCCAGGCTAGTCTCGAACGTATCTTTTAGCCCAGGCTGTTCTCATTGCGATCCTTCTGCCTTAGTCTCCAAGTGTTGTATTACATCTCTGCACCACCATGTCTGGCTTTGTTCCAGGATTTTAGGCCTTTGTTTTGCTTGTTGTTGTTGTTGTTGATGATGTTGAGAAAGGGTATCACGTAGCCCAGAACTCACTATGAAGCTGAGAATGGTCTTGAACTCCTGATCCTGCCTCTGCCCAGTTCTGAGACTGCAGGAAGGTACCGTCATGTCTGGTTTATGTGGTTCTGGGGAATGAACCCAGGCTTTGTGTAGGTAACTAACCTACCATCAGAGCTCTATCCCAGAAACCCAGGATTTCTTAAATTTCTAATAGACATTCATAAATCCTTCTACTTTTTCAATAAGTCAGAAGAAATTCTGCAGTTCACAATTAATATTTATAACAAATATTGTTTAATAGAAATGGACATCTTACCATATATAAAAATGTTATAAAATAACATAAATACATTATAGTATATATCTATAAAAACTGTGTATATGTGTATATATTTTTTAAATTTATTTTTATTTTTTATTTTTGGGTTTTCAAGACAAGGTTTCTTTGTGTGTAGCCCTGGCTTCTTGGAATTTGCTCTGTGGACCAGACAGAGATCGAACTCACAGAGATCCACCTACCTCTGTCTCCCAAGTGTTAAGATTAAAATTGTATACCACCACCCAGCTAAAATAATATATTCTGTACTGATTAGTTTTTATGTCAACTTGACACAAGCTAGAGTCATCATAGGGGAGGGAACCTTAATTGAGAAAAATGCCTCCAAGTTGCTGGCCATTGATGGTACATGCCTTTAACCCCAGCACTTGGGAGGCAGAGGCAGGTGGAAATCCGTGAGTTGGAAGACAGCCTGGTCTACAGAGCAAGTTCCAGGACAGTCAGAGCTCCCCCAAAAGAACTACAAGGTTAAATGACAGAAGAATATGTGTGTGTGTGTGTATACATATATATATTACAATTTAAAATATTTTTAAAAATCTTTGATTTACTAAAATTAGCTAAATAGGTTTACAAATGATCAGCATATCTGGGGAGTCAGTTTGCCATAGTAGAGCAAGGAATCATGGGACAAGCCTAAAATCTCAGCACTGGGAAGCGAGAGGGATTGAGTTCAAGGTCATCATCTGCATTTCTCAAGATGGAGGCCAGCCTGAGCTGCACGAGACCCTGCCGCAGAAAACAGAACCCAAAATGAATCAAAACCAAATCCAAATTGTTATATCAGAAGGCACAAAGCCTTGGCCTAAGACTCTGGCCTAAACCCTGGTTTTGCTGGTTACTAGTTAAATCTTTGGCCATCTCTTACTCTTTCCTTCCATGAAGTTCAGTTTGAACACATGTGAAATAATGACAATAGCTCGTGGCGTATAAGGACTTTTAAGAACATACGTGAGACTCTCAGTAAAGCATCTGGCCTATGATACGTTCTCAATAGCCAGGGTACCACTTTCTAACTGATACTCCCCCTCTGACCTTGCGGAGGGAAAGTCCCTATTTCTGCTTTGGTCTGCAGGGTCTAGTGTTCGGCAGAGGTAGAGGAAGGATGGCATAGGTGATGGGCTGCGTGTCCACCTGCATCAACACGGCTGTAGATAAGGATGGCACTTACACTCCAGGAACAGGGAACTCAGCTGGTACACCATTCTTCCATCTGTTCTTAGCTCCCCAAAGGTCTGGTAAATGCGCCATAAAGACATCCCCAAGCATGGGTGGTAGCGCTTGGGAAAGGAGGCATGTGCTATTGAACCAAGCAAACTGAAGCTGTGTGAACCCGAGCGTCCTCTCAGGGTGGGTGGTGTGAGTGGGTGACCTGGGAACCAGGGACAAGCCATGGAGCTCACTGATCCTGTGAGACCCGCACAGCAGCCCCGGATGTGGTGCGGCCTCATTATCTGGTTTTCAGAAGGGAGGGAAAATCCGGTGTGCAGTTCACTCCCCCAAAGATCTACTTGGGAAAATGATTATGAGATACTGAAGAGGGGTAAAAGGATTAAAGTATATTAATGCACACACATTCACACTTTTTTAAAAAGTAAAATTACCAGAGGCTAGTTCCATGGGGGTATAATTAACTTTGTGGGCTTTGGGGTATATGTTATTTTTGTAGTCAGTGTTCAATACCTTCCACTTTTTAAAAGCAAGACTTTCCTGGTATCTCACAAAAACCCAGAACCTGACAAAGAAAATAGACACCCAAAAGCTCCTGTTAATAGGATATCAACCAAAGCCCATAACGTGCAGTTTATTTTTGGAAAAAAAATGAAAATAATCCTAAAGTCTGTGAGATGAACCAGCCTTAGGCTACTGCTCCTTTCATCTCCATCTATGGCTTCTTGATCACGGAGATCGTTTTTTTGGAGGGGACTCAGAGACTCCGGGAGCCAGAAAGAAAGTCAGGCTCCTAGCTTTCTTGTTTTGGGTTTTCCTCTCCACGGAAGCGGACTTCTGGATCCAGTCTTTCTGTGCACCTGAGAGGGTAGACTGTCAGGATCTCCTCTTCCTCCTGGAATGTCCATTTGGGCTGCAGAATTTCTCACAGCAGTGGAAGCTGCCGGGGGGGAGGCAGAAAAATGTGTTGCAGAAATTACCATCTTCCCAGATACACTTAAAATCACCCTTTTCTCTTACTCAGTAGAGCCAGCGTGATTCCACAGTGACACCTGAATACGGACTGGCCAATCTCATCTCATTAGCAGCTTCATGGGGATAGAGCAGCAAGCCCCAAATGTTGTGAACAGAAAGCATTTGGTAGATTATGAATTTCACAGCAATATTATGTGGTCTATAGTGCTGTTTGTTTAGTCTTGCAGATGAGGAAATAGGCCTGTAGCGATTAAGTAGTTTGCTCAGAGTCAGATGTCTGGCAGGTAACAGAGCTACAATCAGAAACCAGGGATGCCTGCCAGGGGAGCCCCGGGTCACGGGATTACAAGGCTTTACCAGAGTCACCTGCTAGAAGCCAGCCACTCACAAAGCATGGCTGGTCGGGCCACATCTTCCCACCACTGGCTTTCCCAATGCCTTCCCTGCCTCCTCCACCATTGCCCTATTCCACACTGGCAATGACGACAGATGGGTATAGAACCACTGGGGCCTCTCCTGATGTCTGGTGGACTGAGACTGGGGAAAAATATCCTTAAAGTATGAGTTTAGGGCAGCATTTAAGATAAATCGAGAGGGGCTTACCCTGTAAAGGACACTGTAAATAAACATTACTTAGAAGGCAGAGATTGGTGTGTGCCTCCGTATGTGTGTGTGTGTGTGTGTGTGTGTGAGAGAGAGAGAGAGAGAGAGAGAGAGAGAGAGAGAGAGAGAGAGAAATGGAGAGAGAGAGATTATGATGATGGTTTAATTTGAACTTCTTAATATTCAATTTGGATTAAGTACATAAAATACACTCCTGTAAAGAACATTCCAGAATCGAGAAGTCAGAAATTATAGCATTGAAAAGTAAAGGACAAGATGAATTAAATTAATTATGAAATAGGAATTGCTTTATTTAAAAAGAAAAAAGTAGGATAAAACTCAAATATCTATAAATAAGTAGAAAAGCTACTTTTTTGTTGTTGTTGTTGTTTTGAGACAGGATTTTTCTGTGTAGCCCTGACTATCCTGGAACTCACCCTGTAGACCAGGATGGCCTCAAACTCACAGAGATCCACCTGCCTCTGCCTCCCAAGTGCTGAAATTAAAGGTGTACTACACCACCACCTGGTTAGAAAAACTACTTTTTAAAAGCATTATGCAAAGAGCACAAGCAAACCTGATGAGAACAGTTATTCTGAAGGGAGTGAAGTAAATTATTTGATGTAAACAAGTAAACCAGTAAGTTTTATGGGATAGCCAGGTATACCTATAAATAGAAGGCCACTCTCTAATAGCTAGAAGATGAGCTGGTGCTCCTTAGAGAGACCCTTCACCAGGATGGCTCAGGAATTCCAAACTGCTAGCCACAGAATTCTATGACAACACAGTACGGTGCTGTGCCAGATACCTTGGGATCCTTTGACCAGGACTGCCCTTGTTTGAATGGCTTTGATTAGCATGATAGAGACTACACAACTGGCTCACATTAACCTCCCCAGACTGGGCCAGCCAATGCAGACCATACTCATTCACATGACCCTAACTGCATCCAGGAAGCCTCTTACATAAAACTCACCGTCTTTGAGAACTTCTAAACTGGAGGTAGCCTCCCCAGACTTCTTGCCCTTTCCTGTGGGTGATACTCTCTCCTTACTTACTGCCTAGCTCTCTGCACTCAATAAACTACTCTTCTGACTTAAAGGGTGGATTTATGTGGGGCGGTGGTGGCACACGCCTTTAGTCCCAGCACTTAGGAGGCAGAGGCAGGTAGACCTCTGAGTTCGGGGCCTGGTCTAAACCACGAGTTCCAGGACAGCCAGAGCTAGTAGATGATACTCCCCTCTTATTGATCAGTGTTGATTCTACACACAGGAAGTATACTGAGGATAAGGGCAGTTGCAAATGTTGTGTACTTCCTAAGGCTAGACAAGGCCTGATTTGTCCACGAGGAAGCTGGTGTACTCTAGATCACAGGAGACCCCTGGACCATTGGTGGACGTATTCTGAGCTTCTCCATGGATGGCTGAACCTGACTAGAACAAGGCCTATGTATCCTATGTTGTGCTCTAAAGACCTGTAGCATAGTCGCAGAGCTCAGAGTAGCCCTCCCTGTTCTGGGCCTGGGAGCCTCCTTAGAGTCTAGCGCCCCCTTTTGGGGATATTGTTAAGTTAAAATAAAAAAAGTTATTTAAACAAAAGCACTGCCATTCCACAGCAGTTGACCTGAAGAACAAGGCTGAGTGGTGTGGGAGTCTGCTCTGTGTGCTGTAATTACCATTAATGAATAAAGAAACTGCCTTGGCCTGTTGATAGGGCTTTTGTTTAACTCTGTAAAGATGTGTCACTTTGTCTATCTACAACACCTGACTGGTCTAATAACGAACTGAATGGCCAATAGCAAGGCAGGAGAAAAGATAGGTGTGACTGGAGGGCAGAGAGAATAAATAGGAGGAGAAGTCTAGGATGGAAAAATGAGGGAGGAATGAGGTTGCCAGAAAAGAAGAGGAGGACTCCAGGGGCAGCCACCCAGCACCACAGCCAACCATGGGGTAAGAAGGGAAAGAAGGGAAGAGGGATATATAGAATAAAGAAATGTAAAAGGCCCAGAGGCAAAACACAGTTAAAGAGAAATGGTTCAATTTAAGTTAGAAAAGCTAGCTAGAAACAAGTCAAACTAAGGCTGAGCATTCATAAGTAAGACTAAATCTCCATATATTTATCTGAGAGTTGGGTGGTTGCCCCATACCCCCAAAAAACCCACTACAAGCTACATTTTCATACTGAGTTCTCTGGGGTGTGTGGGAATCCTGCCTCCACTGCCTAAAATATCAGAGTACTCCAAGCATGGCTCAGACAGAGTTCCAGGTGAGTCAAACCCAGGGAAAACGTGGGCTTGTTAGCCTGAACTAACTTAAACTGCCAAAGTCAGAAACAGCTGATCTGAATTCATACTTTGGTTGAATTGTCAAGTAAAATACAGGGTACCCATTTAAAGTTCAATTTAGATAAACAGTGAAAATCTATTTTTATTTTTGCTATGTTGCAAATACTGCACAGGACATGTTTTCACTACAAGATTATTTATGGCTTATTCTAAATTTAAGTTGGCTTTATTTGCTGGCTAGCATAGCTCTGGTCTTACTAGGCACACAGCTTTTCATTTCATCTGTGGCTTCCCTGTTCATTCGCGGGCGGGAAAGGGTGGAACACAAATGCAGAAGGCAGCAGAAAATATTTCATATTCATTCCGACGTTGTCCAGGGAGAAGAAATGAAGACAAAATAATACCTCACAATTAATAGTTTCAAGTTAGAGAAGTCAACTGCCATCTATCAGCCGAGGCGACGGAGTTCACCACAGCCTCCCGGTTCTCCGCTGTGGTTGAGGAGTGCCAGGCCATCCTGAGGAGGGAGTGGCCATTTCCTTAGAAACGTGGACCGTTCAAGTGGGGTTAGCACACGGCTCGCAGATGCTGGCCACTGGGTGTACTGGTATGCTGATAACATCCTTGCTGAGAGTAAGTAGCACATGGAATTATCCTAAGTGACCATTGATGTGTTAACAGGTAAAGAAGATGGGGTTTATATATACAATGCTAGTCTGTCTTGGTGGAGAAGAAAATACTGCCATTTGTTGCAACTTCAAACCACTGTGAGATTCCATGAGAATGGCTGCCGCTAGGGAAACAGCAAGGAGTGCGGGGATAGGGAAAGAGGGACCGAGTTACTGCAGGTGGAGTATGAGCTCATGTGAAAACCAGTGTGGAGACATCAAAACTAAAATAGCATGGTCACATGACCCAGCTATACCACTCCTGGGCATCCACCCAGAGAATTCTATATCCTGCCCTAGAGACAGCTGCACATCCATGTTTATTGCTGCTCTTTTCACAACAGCAAAGAAATGGACTCAGCTGAGACGTCCATCAATCTATGGATGAAGGAGAATGTGACCCATGAACACAACAGACTTTTAGTCAGCTGCAAAGGAATGTGAAATTTGCAAGAAAATGAAATGGAAAATATTATATTTTTCAATAAGCGAGGTAGCCCAGGCTCAGGAAGACAAATGCCATATGTTCTCATATGCAGATCCCAGCTTATAATTGTAAATTATATGTGTGTGGGTGGGAGGAGGGATGGGTAAAGACCAGGAAACTAGGAAGGGGCCCAGGAGACAGAGGAAAAAGAGCCTTTGGAAGGAGGTAGGGAAGACAATAGAACACATGAGGTGATATGTAAGTGTAGTGGCAATTTGTGTATTTTAGTTAAAAAACAAGGTTGTCTGAAGGTCAGAGAGCAAAGCAGCCAGTCGCTGGCTCTTACCTTGCCTCTAGGAATCAGAATGAGACTGACCGAGAACTGTCTCCTCCCATTTTATATTCCTTTCTAGTTCTGGGATTAAGAGCGTGCACCACTACTGCCTGGTTTCTATGGTAAATCGGTGTGGCTGCTGGGATTAAAGGTGTGTGTCGTTACTGCCTGGTCTGTAAGGTTGATTAGTGCAACTGTTTTACTCTCTGATCTTTAGGTAAGCTTTATTTATTAAAATACAAATGAAATATCACTACATGGGACGCCAAATTGTAAGTGGAAGCATAAATGTTGTGGATGAAAGAACATTGTGGAGATGGAGGGGCAGGAAGATGGGGAAGGAGGGAGGAGGAGAGAGAGGGGGAGCAGGGGAGGGAGGAATCAATCAAAATGAAGTGTGTGTGAAATGCTAGGAGGGAGCACTCAGGAGGCAGAGGCAGGAGGATCTCTGCGAGTTTGAGGCTGGCCTGGACTACAGTGTGAGTTCCAGGACAGGCTCCAAAGCTACAGAGAAACCCTGTCTCGAAAAACAAACAACAAACAAACAAACAAACAAATGAAAATGCTAAGCCAATTTTTAAAAATTAATAAAAGCACAAAGCACTGTTATTCATGACACCATAAATAGAACTGGAAGACGTTATGCTAAATGAAATAAGCCACACTCAGGCAAATACAGCATGGTCTCACTCATGTGTGGATTCTGAAAATGTTGCATGGCAGGACGGTGCATAGAAGAGCTGGAAGAGAATGGGTTTGAGGAATGTTCTAGTTTGTTTTCATTGCTGTGATAACAACACGACCAAAGCAATGGAGGTGGGGAGAGATTTTTTCTTACAGGTTATAGTCCATCACTGAAGGAAGCCAAGACAGGAACTCGACTCAGGAACCTGGAGAGACTGAAGCAGAGACCATGGAGGAATGCTGCTTACTGGCTTGTGCCCAGGTCAGCTACCTTTCCTGGGCAATGCAGGCCTGCCTGCCCATGGTGACACCACCCACAGTGGTCTAGGCTCCTCCACCAACTAAGAATCAAGAAAATGTCTCACAACCATGTCTACAGGCCAAGCTGAGGTCCTCTCTTCCCAGGTGTGCCTGGTATGTGTAAAGCTGATGAAAATTAACAAGCACAGGGAGATAGTCATCAAAGAAACAAGTTTCAATCATATTGGAGGAGTTTAAGATACTGTTGTATGTTTTTGTATTGGAAAACAAACTTGATTTCACGAAAAAAATGCAAAAAGGAAACCTCAGTGGCCTTACGTTAATAACACTGCCTTTTTGATCATACATCCAGGTGTGTGTGTGTGTGTGTGTGTGTGTGTGTGATACATATGTATGATCGTATATGTTAGATGAATTTGGGAGAGGGAGCGATGTCACCAGGGAAGGTGGTAGAAAGTAGGCTATGGTGGAATTACATAGAGGCTGAAACAGGAGAATTGCAAGTTGGAGGCCAAACTGGATTGCCTAGTGAGGCCCTGTCTGTGGTGGTCTGTATAGGAATGGCCTCATAGGCTCACATGCTTGAATGGTTGCTCATTAGGGGATGGTGCTACTCGAGAGAGGCTAGGAGGTGTGGCCTTGTAGGAGGAAGTGTGTCACTGGGGGTGGGCCCAAGCCAGGCTCAGTGGCTCTCTCTCCTTCTTGCTGCCTGAGGATCTGGATGTAGAACTCTCTCAGTTCCTCCAGAACCATGTCAGCCCGCACACCACCACATTCCCCACCATGATGACAATGGACTAAACCTCTGAAACTAAAAGAAGAACTGGCCCCAATTAAATGTTTCCCTTTATAGAGCTGCCATGGTCATGGTGTCTCTTCACCAATGGAACATTGACTAAGATACTGTCCTAAAAAACCAAGCCAACCAACCAAATGAATGAAAGGTATTTAAAAGACCTTGAACAGAGCCTGGAAAGCCATAAGGATTATATAATGTCAGCTATCATATAGACACGGGAGTCTCAAATGCCTCCTAATGTATACTGAAAAGCCTTCATTCCAGGGTCCATTTCCTGTTAGTCTGAGTACTTGCTGTGTGACCCAGGATAAATCTGCATAATTGGCCTCATCATTAGCTGGGGAGGCCTAATGACAGTATTTTGAACATGTGGTTATTGAGACTGTTTTCCCCCTTTGTGTGCGTGTGTGTGTGTGTGTGTGTGTGTGTGTGTGTGACATCACATAGACATGTATGCTTACGTCTGTGGGTGCCAGTGGTTGATGGTGAAAATCTTCCTCGGTTGTTTCCTACTGGACTGAGGTGGCTTCTCTCAGCTGAACCCTTAGCTCACCGGTTCTGCTAGTCTGCCCCCTCCCCCCGGCTTGCCCTGGATATTCCCTTTCTCTGTCTTCAAAGTGTTGAGGTTATGGTCTTGTCCACCCAGTTTTTTGTGGGTGCTGGAGTTCAAGCTCAGGCCCCCACACTTGCATGGCAAGCGCTGGACACTTGAGCCATCTCACCAGCACTAGTTAATGAGAATTGAAACAAAGAACAAAGCCATTGCTCAGGACTGAAAGCCCTAGATCCTGCTACGCAGTTTTCTTCTTTGCCTTCTGTCTTCTTGCTTGTGCACCCTCTCCTAGGCCTGCTGTCGTTCCTGGATCCTTTCCCTTCTCCCTGTCCCAGGGAAGGCTGTCTTCCATCTCGACACCAGTTTCTACTCCGAGATGGCAGTTCCTGGCTTCTACATTCAGTCTGTTCCCCCACATGCATGACAGTCTCATAATTCCTCCTGTGACCTCACCGTTTGCTTCCATGTTGTCTTGTCAACCCCCAGACTTGCCTACCTGAAATAAATCTCTCAGCTCCATAAGGTTGATTTCTCTTGGAGAGGGAGAAAGCCCAGTTGTTTTCAGTTCTCTTGCTCTTAGTAAACACAGCTATTCCCCTCTGCCTCTCTGGGGCCCATTAGAGGAACCTGGGATGTCAAGGCCAGACCCTACAGCCCATAGTTGTGGGTTGTTAAGTGTGGCTCACCCAGAGGCTGAATTTCATATTCTTGTATTTCCCATTGACACAAAACATAGTTCTTTCCTAAAAGAGAATAAGATATTTTATTGTAGAGTCAAATATGAGTGACCCCAGTCCAGGAACACAGATTTAGGTTACCCCAAGTTCCATACTTCAACGAGGTCACAATTTTGTCAACGTTTTATATAAACACTGCAAAGAAAAGTAAGTCAAGATGCTTTTCTGATCCATTGGCAGGTACATCAGGTAGGTGAGTCAGAGAGAGACAGGGAGAGCTTTGCTACAGCCTTCAATACTATCCTACAGCCCTCCTAGTCCTCTGATTGGTGGAAAACTAAGATTTTGTTAAGTGAATACATTCCAAAAGGGCTTATTATATTATTATTGTTGTTTTCTACTATGATGTTTGATTTGACACAGAGCCAAGCAAGGGATGATTATTTAGTAGGCTAAAGATAGTCCATGGTAGAGCCAGGTGTGTTGGCACATACCTTTAATCCCAGCACTTGGGAGACAGAGGCGAGACAGGTGGACCTCTGTGAGTTCAAGGACGGCCTGCTCTACAGAGTGAGTTCCAGGAAAGCCAAGGATACACAGAAAAACCTTGTCTCAAAAAACAAAGCAAAACAAAACAAAACAAAAAAAAAGATAGCCCAAGGTAAATTGTTAACTGGGCCCTGGGCTCTGAGCTGCGACGTTCTAACCGCCCCACATCACTGAAGTTCTGATCAGTCTATCGGCTTTGTAGACATCCCTTTCCCCGGGCATTCCTGTCCACATCCCTAACCATCACAAGACTGAGGGCGGATCTGTGAGTAACACATACAGCTTGGCAGCAGGTCCCTTTCTCCCATGGTTTGCCCCATGTCTGTAAATCCAAGGGAAAACCATTATTTCAATGCGCAGGTCAAGATCCTAGGGGTTGTGCTCAACCTGTTTCATTCTGTCACATTCTGCACCTAAGAAGAAAATATAAAGTATGTTGGTGCTCCCTCCAAATCAGAGAGAACCTGGCGCATCTTGGCTGCTGTGTCACTGATACCCTGATACAAGCAGCCAGCATCCCAGAATCCTCCTGGCTGACTCTCCCAAAAATCCTCAGGAGTACATAAAACAGCCATAGTTAGAGCTGTAGAAATAAATATGGAATTGTTCCATGAAGTAAACTGCTATGCTCAGAGCAGGCTAGGAGCCAATAGTCTGTCTCACAATCCTAGCTACTTCTTATTTAAAATCTAGTGGGTTTCCTACTGCATCTGGAAGGAAATGCCCTTATCTGATTTGTTGTAGATGTCCTAGCTGCTGTTTGGGCAGCGCATGGGTTGTGCCTAAGGCCTTGGCCATGCCAGGCAAGAGTTCTACCATTGTACGGCACCTAATTGTTGTGTCTAACTCATCCAAGTGCGTTATACCACCCGGTGATATAAACACCCAGTGCCTCTGACGGAAAATGAAGTATGACTGATGTTCACCCATTTGGGCTTAATACAAGGAACTCCTCCAACTTGTTCTCGGTATTTCTCTTACCACTATTATTTACAATGGTTTCCAAATAAACATTTCAGTTCTTAAAACCAGAAAGTCCACCTTCCTGTTGCCACTTGCCCCATATGCAACAAAATTTCCTACAATTTACCATGTGCAAGTATTGACACATGGGGCAGAACAGACAGGCCAAGGTGTAGGCTGTGGACATGACTTCCTTGGTGGTTCTTGTCTGAGCTTGTCCCAGTGACTCTCCGTGTCCTTATCCAGAAAATCAACAGGATAACATGTAAGCCTGTGAATAAAAGACATTATATATAAAGTGATAGTCACGCTTGGTGCTTTGTGGGTTTCTCTAGATTTCTAGACATCTTCCTCGGCTTCAGTCCCAGCTCCCCTCCTGCAGACCCCTTCTCCAGCTACGGTGCCACCAGACAGTAGGCTGCTCAAGTAAAAGGCACGCCACTGCTCTTAAACCCTCACCCGTTCCATACACAACTGGTCAGCAGTTCATGTTGCCTCTACTTCTTGTTCTAAACGCTGTGTTCTGAAATGGGAAGTAACTGAAGTTACTTAAGGTCATCAGGGTGAGGTGATAATCCCAAAGGACAGGCATTTTTGAGAAGACTCCAGAGAACACTCCTGTCCTCTTTACCTATAAGACCATAGCCAGGTTTCTGTCTGCAATCCAGGAGGAGGGGCCTCCCCAGAAACCCACCATGTGACACTTTGATTCTACCTTCTGAACCACAAGGAAATATTTTTTTTAATTGTTTGAGCTACCCATTCCCTAACACTCTGCAGCTGAAGTTAAAAACACAGATTTTCCTACTGGGAGTAGGATATCGTGTAGCTAACTGAGCATGCAGCTGAGGCGTTGGAGGGAGAGGTCAGAATTGTGAAGTATGTTTTAGAAAGGGCTTCAGTCACAAAGGGAATTCTAGTGAAAATAAGGATATTGACGGCCATCAACGGCCGTCGTATCAGTATGAAGGAAGAAAAACAGGGACCTGGAGAGAAAGTTTCCATCTTCAAGATGACAGGAACATTCTCACATTCACAGAAATAGATGTCACGGACCATTCTGATGATGCAGCTGATGGAAACAGGGAAAAGATGTTGGAAATAGGAGGAAAGACGAGCCACACAACTGAGAAGAATTTGACTGAGTCTATAATAGTCTGTTAGGTGTGCAGTGACTGAAACTGACCCAGTCTGCTGTAGCGGGCCAGACAGTACTGGGAATGGGAGCAGGATCTGCACCCCGAGTTTCTATGATGGCGAGGGAGGAAGAGGTGGGGAGGGTGGTGATTTCGTGCATTTGGGCCTAGTTTTCTCAGATGGAAGCCCTAAAGCTCAGAGTTCTCAGTGGGTGCTGCAACTGGAGAGAGGAAAAGTCCACACGTCCATCAGATAAGTTAATCGCACACCCTGCCTGTGCCCACTTTCACCTCCATCCCCACAACATCCTCAGGAGTCCTGAGGCAACATAAAACCAGCACAATCGTTTGGTAGGTACATCTTACAGACCCTGTCAACATATGAAAAGCACGTGTTGGTGATGTAGGTGTGTCTTCTATCTATCTGTTGATTTCATTTGTTAATAAAGAAACTGCCTTGGCCAGCCCTTAGGTGGGTGGAGTAGACAGAACAGGAAGAAGGAAGTGAGGTAGATGGCTCAGACAACTGCCCTGCCTCTACAACCAGATGCGATGAAGCCAGCCACCAGGTCAGATGTGCTGAATCTTTCCCGGTAAGACACCATTCGTGGTGTTACACAGATTATTAGATACGGGTTAGTCAAGATGTGAGTAAGAGGCTGAAAATAATGGGCCAGGCAGTATTTAAAAAAATACAGTTTCCGTGTAATTATTTCGGGGCATAAGCTAGCCAGTGGCCGGGAGCAGGGTGGCAGGAACGTGGCCCACAGCTCCTCACTACATGTTGGGGGAGACATAACCAACATCTACTCCCTCTCCAATATCCCCAGAACAAACCAAGGTGGAATTCTACTGAAGTAAACTCTGGGGAACCAGTGAGTTTATTAGGCTTACTTACAGAGCAATGTGTGAAGGGTTGCACAAGAACATAGATGACTTTAAAAGCTGCCACATGGGAAGACCTTTACCCAGCATGCATGTATGCACCGTGACTCCTCCATGGCTTTTCCTTCTCTTAATCCTTCCCTACCTGTTTTCACTAACCTTTCTCACAGTCCCTGAGGCCACATTCAGCTATGACAGAATTTCCTACAACTTTCAAAGGGTGTTTGGATACTCAGGTGAGGGTCCCAGGGCCCTCCTTAGCCCCTCCACCCACAAGGGGGAAGTCAGCAGTCAACAAGCCCAGCTGTGATGGCCTTTGGTGAGCAGCCAGCCAAATTCCTGAAGATGGCAGCAGTTTGGCTTGGAAGATAACCTTGTTCAGTAGCATATGTTCTTGATTTTATCATTCCCTGTCTAGGTATTTGTAAAGTTGCTCTCTCCTGTGGGTTTATATTCAAGTATGTATAGTAAATGTACATTATAATTATGTATAGTGACTTTAATAATAATGAGATTGAAGGGAAATCCCTACATGTTCATCAATAGAATGGCTCAATAAATTCTGATACTGTTGTATAGATACTAATTGGAAGAATGAGTGTTTATAACCTAACACAATACCATGCTGAAGTGGAATAGTCAAGGAAAAAGCATATTATAGTGCATCATGTAGACACATGCCATATGCCTGATTTTCTTAAACCGTTTTGAGACAGGATCTCACATAATGACTGCAGGCTGGCTTCAGACTGTGGATGTGGCTGTGGATGACCTGAACTCCCAACACCTCTCCAATGGTGGGATTCCAGGTGTGCACTACCATGCCATGTATGCAGAACTGAACATAGGTTTCACACAGGCAAGGCACGCACTTTACCAGCTGGGGGAGTGGCATTCCCAGCTCATGCTCTATGCTTACATAAGTGAATATAGACATGGGAAATATCTGGAAGGAAGCCTGGTAAACAGTTAACAACTGATTATTTCTAGATAACAAAATATGTTTTCAGGAAGCTGGAAAACAGACTTTAAAATTATAAGATGCTCGAGATAATACAGCATTCTTTAACTTTTGAACTTCAAGTGTATGTTTATGTACATATATATATATATATATATACTTACATATAATCTGTATATATGTATGTTTATATATCCTATGAAGAGCCTAAAACTGAGAACTGACTTGGAAGGTACTCAAGGATATTTGCTACATAGAGAGAAGAATATAAAACTATTGGATGCAAACAAGAATATGTCGTTACAAAGCATAGTTGACAAACAGAGTGAGGACCACAAGTTTCACGTGGATAAAAATTAACATATAGCAAGTACTTATTTCACACTCAACCATGTAACCAGAGAGACACTGAAGTCAGAGAACTTATCAAAAAGGATTTTAACTTAAAATCACTCGTCAGACAAATGTATTTATAGTTCATAAATTTGTATTTACCTTCCATAAATATGAACTACACAAATGACTGTCTTTCTTCTTAAGATGAACCTTTACTCCACAGAGCTGTAAAAATAACCTGGATGAGCAAAGACAGGCAAAGATGTATTCACCCATTTGTCGTTGGTGGAACAATGGCTAAAGAAAATGTGGTCTATTTCTACAGTGGAATACTCGTCAGCACAGGGAAAAAGAAGAAAAGAAAAGAAAAGAAAAAGAAACTTTGGTTCACATATTCGTGATGGAAATGAAAGTCATTACGCTGTGTTAAGTAAGCCAGACACAGAAAGACAAACAGTGCATACTCTCACCCAGATGGGGAAACACTCATGCCAGACTCATAAAAGAGTAGATCGGAATAGTGGGCCCCAGAGGCGGGGGAGAGGAGGGTGAAGAAGAGATGGCCAGGGGCACAAACACACAGGAAAGGAGTTCTGGTGCCTCTTTATACACAGGTTAGCAGCCTACAACACGACTCACTATGAGAAGGGAACAACTCCCAACGTGTACGGATGATGAATGAATGAGGAGAGGAAAGACTGACTTGACCATTGCGTATTGGGAACAGACTCTGATGCATCCTCCTGGATCACCTGCAACAGCATCACAGATGGGTGCCAAGATGTGTCGACTGAAGCAAACAGAAAGTTATGGAGCAGCAAAGAAAGAACAGAAATAAAGGGAACTGGACTGGAGACCCATCGCAAGCGACTGTTTCTCACTTGACTGAGATAATACGTGTGACTATTAACACCACAGCATATTATCTGACACTCTTCTCTTGAGTGGGTGGATTAGGGCTTTCAGACATAGGATTTATGGTTTTTTCTTAATGTTAAGGATGATGAAACTGATTTTAACATAATTTTAAGGACTGCATATTTCCTTTTATGTTGTGCATAACTCATGAATTTATAATTTTTTTTACCATTTTGTGTACTCTCATTCAGTTTTTGTTATTAACATTATATTTAATGTTTTTGTATAACTTTTACATTTTTCCAAAATCTTTACCCTGTTTTGATTTTATTTATGTTTTCATGAATTTTTCCTACAGCCTTTTATTACTGTTTGCTTGAGAAATCAAATGGAAGCATTTGTAAAATAGTTGTAATGAAATGTGTGTGTATATATATACATATATATATGGACACATATATTTACACACACACACATATATTCTTTTTTGCATAGGCATTTAAAAGTTAAGAATTCATTATAATGGTCACTCCTGGAAGGTGAGAATTTTTTTCCTCCTGAAACCATATGACACCCAGTGTGCAGCCATACAGAGCAGGACTTAGAAGGTTTTAGTGACAAGTCTCTTGAATCTTCAGTTTCTTTTCTCTAAGTGCATAGCAGCTAAAAATATAAAATAAAATAAAGAATCGTACTGTTCCTTTGGAGGAGGGCATTGGGTAAAGCACAGTTCCACTTCCCCACAGCCTCGTACCACTCTCTTGTGTTCATAGCAGGAGAACATGCCCAGTAAGAGCAGAGGGCACTTGGACAGTTCTCTGATGCTCACCAGAGAGTTATTCTGGAGAACACATGGAGCCCCACGGGGACTAAAAGTCAATACAAAGGATGCACTGTGGGTTCTTCTGACGATCTCTGTTCTCAATTTCTAGCCATGAGGGCAGAAGATGCATTTTTTTATACTTTGTTTTTAACTGAGCTATACATTTTTCCTCATTTCGGTTCCTTTCTGTCCTCTCCCCTTCCACCCTCCCCCCTGCCTCTCATGCTCCCAATTTAGTCAGGAGAGTTTGGTTTTATCTCCTTCCTAGGGTATCCATGTGTGTCTGTCTCTCTTAGGGTCATATTTGTTGTCTAGGTTCTCTGAGGTTGTGAACTGTAGGCTGGTTATTCTTTGCCACCTATGAATTTTGATATGCAGACTATGTTAATAAACACAGAAAAACAATTTTAAAAGGTGCATGTCTATGGAATCAGGTATTACCAGGCAGAACTACTGGGCATACCCAGAGCCTATTGGAAGGACAGCTAGGAACCTCTATTGCTCATTTCAAGACCTGGCCAATTTTCCCTTCCTTGCTATGTTTATGATCTGGTGGTAGCTTGAATGTAATTGGCCCTCATAATCTCATAGGGAGTGGCTCTATTAGGAGGTGTGGCTTTGTTGGAGGAAGTGTATCACGGTGGGGGTAGAATCTGAGGTTTCCTATGCTCAGGATACCACCCAGTGAGGCATTCCACTTCCTGTTGCCTGTAAGATGTAGGACTCTCAGCTCCAGCACCATGTCTGCCTGCACACTGCTATGCTCTCCGTCATGACGATAATGGACTGAACCTCTAAATCTCTTAGTGAGTCACTCCAATTGAATGTTTTCTTTATAAGCGTTGCTGTAGTCATGGTGTCTCTTCACAGAATAGAAACCCGAACTATGACTGTCATTCTTTGTGTTCTGAAACACATGAAGCACCTTTCGAATATTTGTCAATGAGCTCACATATTTTAGTAATGTCTCCAATGAACACAGAGCAGGCGGATACTAGTCATTTATCCTCTTGACAAGATGGCCAAGTGACAAGGCAGATTTGTTTGTTTCCCTGCTGAAGGTAACTCTAAACTCTTGCCTTCTGGAAACCTCTGGAAAAGAAGGAAACCTCTGGAAATCCTTGTAGAAGATATTTTCACTGCACTGCTAATCTCTTCCTCAAACATACTGAAGTAACTTGACAAAACCTAGTAAGAGAGCATTTGTTCCCCAAGCTCAGTGACAAAGGGATTATACTCTGTACCAGGTGTTGATGGGGAGTAAACAGAAATGAGAAACAACACAAAACCCACTGCCGCAAAAACAAGAACCAAATCTCTTAAGCATTTTTGGTTAGCAAGACTTCTGGTCTACCCAGGAATGGTTTGCCTACTTTGGGCTCCTCCCAAGGATCTGAAGGCCGCAGTGGAGGGTCTTGGTTCTTTTAGCAACTCCATGTATCAGGCTTTCCCAAGTAAGTGCAGAAATATGTATCAGATAGTAAATAACTAAATTGTAAATTACTGTTATGGAGCCAGATAAGATTAACTTGTTGGCCATAATTATTTGGTCTATTAATATTAATTTGATTAAGAAATCAGTAAAGTCCCTAAAATAGGACCAAATATTATTAGTGGATCAAACTATGTGAAAAAAAGAGTTACTAGATAGCCAGTCATACAAGAAATGTAGAGTGTAGAAGTGTTTTGTCATGTTCACCAATGCAGTCGTTCCTAAAAATTTTATTTTTAATTGTGTGTATGTCTATGTGTCTGTGAGTATTTGCATATGTACTGGTGCTTACAAAGGCTGAAGGGGTCATCAGATCCCTTGGAGTTGAAGATACAGGCTATTGTGAGCTGTCCGATATGAGTGGTGCAGTCAAACTCAGACCCTTGGGAAGCCCCCTTAACCACTGAGCCATCCTTCCAGCCACAGCTGTAGCAAGTTCTTCAACATGACGGTGACGACATTTTGCAAACCAAAGCTGAGGTTCTGTGTAGTCTAACTGGAGAATTTTGAGGGACTACGATAGTATATAGATGTGAAAGCTTGTCAATATTTAAAAAATCTGATTCATATATATTTACTAATAAATATGCAATATTTTAAAAATACAAATAATTGCCACCATCTCAAAAAATCCCAGATTCCTAACCAACAGCAATGAGGCTTGAAAATGCTCTATTTCATTGCAATCATCACTTAAAAGTTGTACCATGGTTTTATGTTTTTTATTAGGTTTCCAATGCTGTGAGAAAATCAAGTTAAAAGTAGGAAAGAGTAATTTCCCTGATAGTCTCAGAAGTTCCTGCTCCTGCTTGCTGGGCCTCTACTGGTAGGCCCTACAATGAGGAAGAGCATCTTGCTGGGGAATGCAGAAGGAACGTGTTAATCACTGTCTGGTGGTGAGGAGAGAGGGAGGGGAAGAGCTGAAAGGGAAGGAGAGAGGAAGAAAAGAGGAGAAACAGAAAATAAAGAGTAGAGAGATAGAAGGAAGGAAAGGAGAAGGAGAAGGAAGGGGGTAGGCTGTGGCTTCCGAGTCATGGTCCCAATGACTTGACTTCCTTCTACTAGGCCTATTCTCCCAAAGGTTGCACCATCTCCCAATAACACCACAGGCTGCCAATCAAAACTCCAACACATGGACCTTTGAGAGTCTAGATACAAGCTACAGCAGTGGCTAACGGGACTGTGGCAGAATATTTCCTTAACACAATCAACCAGAGTCAGTTTCTGTCTCTGAACCTAGGAGCCTCATTACCTGTGGATTCCAGCAACTTGCTGAACACAGATGAAAACCACTGATTTAGTCTGCAGCAATGTGTTGGCTCAGTCCTGACTTTATTCGGTTTCGGTTTGATTTTTGCTTTCGTTGTTTGTTTTGTGTTTAGGATCACTATCTCAACCACTCTTATTTCAAATTGGCCTGGAATTAATTAAGAAGTCCAGCTTAGCCTCCAACTCCCTGTGATCCTCCTGTCTCAGTCTCCCAAGTACTGGGGTTGCAGGGAGGTCCCATGCCTGGCTGTGATCCAACCCTTCCAATAGCAGTTATTTACTTGGTCCATTTCCCAAAAGGCACAAGTCCACCTATATTTGAAGAACAAAATACTCACCCATTACACAGTATCAGAGACATGTATCAACTTACTCTCTCTTGCGTCTATTTAAAAACATAAATCTTATTTTTGCTTAAAATGTGCTTTTGCCAATAGTCAAAGGAAAGCCATGAGTAAGTATTCCATCCTTTAAAATTGTGAATTTATAGAAAGTGTCTGCTGTCTACGTTACAAACAGATTAAATCACTACAATGTGATTTTTCCAGGGAACGTAGGACTCATGGAGGGAGCTGAAGTGTAAGGCGTTCCATAGTCCTCACGCTGTGTACATGGACACAACTGGTTCCAGTTAATAGTGGGAGCTCTGTCTGGGTTATTTTTGACTCCTCTCAGGGATAGAACATAAATCCTTTTGGTAAGCTGATATTTCCAAAGACACCCCACCTCCTGTCTCACTTTCCACCTTCCCCACCAAAACAATATTAGTGTTTTCTGTTCTTTATGGTCCTCTGGGGTACAGCAGTGACTTTAGAGATCAAATATTCCTCTCTTTCAGAAAGTGGATTTTAAGAATATGAATAATAATAATAGGTCATGTTGACAGGGGTTTCTGTCCCACCCTGTCCTGCAGCTGTTCAGTTCCAAAGAAACACACAGAGGCCTACATTAATTATAAACTGGTTGGCCTTTAGCTCAGGCGTCTTATTAATTCATATCTTATATTAATCCATAATTCTTGTCTATGTTAGCCACGTGGCTTGGTACCTTTTATCAGTAAGGCATCCTCATCTTACTTCCTCTGTGTCTGGGTGACAGCTACAGACTGAGCCTTTCCTCTTCCCAGAATTCTCCTATTCTGGTTGCTACACCTATACCTCCTGCCTGGCTACTGGCCAGCAGCATTTATTAAACCAATGCAAGTGACAAATCTTTACAGGGTAGAGACCATTGTCCCACAGCACCCCCCCACCTGTTTTTTTTCAAAACAAAAACTCTGAATTTAATCTCCTTTGTTTAGCTTTCTTCCTGACCATTATCCATAACAACTTGAAACCAAAACACTCTAAGCAAAGACAAACATCCATAATCTATATTTTTGGGAATATAGGCATAGTTTTCCAGGCAACTTCCTGCTTATTGGGGGTACTGATAATCTTATGGGGACCTAAAGAAAATTAGGATTGCCGGGCGGTGGTGGCGCACGCCTTTAATCCCAGCACTCGGGAGGCAGAGGCAGGCGGATCTCTGTGAGTGCGAGACCAGCCTGGTCTACAAGAGCTAGTTCCAGGACAGGCTCCAAAGCTACAGAGAAACCCTGTCTCGAAAAAAAAAAAAAGAAAAGAAAAAAAAGAAAATTAGGATTATGGTCAAGTCCCACAGCAAAGCCACACTTCTGTTCCTCCACCATGGCCAGTCATGCTCTCAGGAGTATACACAAACTAGTCAGTTTATTCTCCATAAGGATGGTGAAGAAAATGATGTTGTAGGTTTGAGGAAATGCTGAAGGAAGATCCCAGACTCAAATAGTATGTAAGAACAAAGAGCGCTATTTACTATACCCACATATGCGGCGTCACTCACCTGTACAAAATGGCAATGATCCTGAGAGGAGCTTGAAGGCTTCTTTTAAGCACAGTTAGGGGAATTTCATTTCAAATATGATTGGTTAAACAAGCAACAGTTACATTAATACACTTTTAATTGGTTGAGGTTTAATCTTTGGACATATGTGGGTCAGTTTCAAGGGGGTTGCAGAAATGGTCCTTGAGACATTCTGGGGCTGATTCAGGCCTTGTTCATGCCCTCTCTGTCATCCCTGAATATAATTTGTTGATAAATGATCCTTTGTTGGGAGAGACACCTGTTTGCCCCTCTTGGAGAACTGAGCCTAAATTTAAATGTAAGAGTAAGAAAGTTTAAACCCTTCTGAGTCTCTATTTTTACTAAATACATAGACCCTTAGGTATAGAGAGGGTTTAGCTCTTCAGTCAAGGCTATCAGGGCCGAGCCGGGATTTGCACTCAGACTGGTTCCCTAACTCACACACAGTTTTTACAACAAAGGCACTCATGTGGCCACGCTGATGGTGTGTATTTAAAAGTATAAAGCTTCTATCTTTGCTTACAATGTGTCCTTCTACCCACCATCCAGGGAAACCGCAGTTAGCTCCGTCCTTTGAAAGCCCTGCTCCCACGCTGCTTGCTTCTGCCATGGAGGATTTCTTTGCCTCCTGAACCAGGCAGAATTTGAATTATAGACGTGAAGATGACAAGCCTGTGGTTATGTCACACTCCTGACTCCAGCACGAGGGAGGCTGAGGACGGAGACTGAGGCCTTCTGGCTAGCCTGAGTTCTGTAGTGAGTTCAAGGTCAGCCTGGGCTTCCTAGAGAATTCCTGCCTCAAGACAGCAACAACAGCAAAACAGACACACACTCTCCCATCCCCCCACCCACTTAGGTTTCAACACAAAACTTCCTTTAGAAAACTATCGTTCTGAATCTCTTGACTTTTTTTCTTGTAAAATGGGAATAATGATAATATTATTTTTGCCATGTCTGATAGGTGAAGTAGAACAAGTGAAATGATGTGTGTGTGAAAGTTCTGTGGGAAGTGTTACCTGAAGAGACTTTAAACCTGTTAGTTAGCATGTGGCTGCAGCCATGGCTGCCAAAAGCACTTGCAGGTGAGTTGGGTGAGAGCTTGAAGATGGTACGCAGAGACATGACCCCCCAACTCAGGGCTATTGGCGCATGAACCCGATGCTTCCACCCACCATTGCATTCCCTCCCGTCCCTCTCACTGGAACATTGCAAGCCTCAGCATTGTTTTCTTGCACAGTTTAATTAAAAATAAGGGTGTTGGGAACGACAATTATCTTTCAAGATTTTCCCATAAGATGCCCCACTGATAGGTTTAAATTAGAAACTCTGTTTTTGTTCTTTTTTTTACTAATTTATTTTACTTTACCTTTTTATTTTTGATATTTTTTTTATTTTTTTATTTTTTATTTTTTTTTTTTTGATTTTTCGAGACAGGGTTTCCCTGTAGTTTCTAGAGCCTGTCCTAGATCTAGCTCTTGTAGACCAGGCTGGTCTCGAACTCAGAGATCCGCCTGCCTCTGCCTCCCGAGTGCTGGGATTAAAGGCGTGCGCCACCACTGCCCGGCTTTGATATTTTATTTTAATTATAATAATTCTCCTTCCCTTTTCTCCCTCAAAACCCTTTTATATACCCTTCTTGCTCTCCTTCAGATTCATGGCCTTTTTAAAACTAATTGCTATTACATCCATATATGTATTTGTATATGCATAAATATTCCTAAATACAACCTTACAATCTATATAACGTTACTTGTGTGTTTGTTTCCAGGGCTGCTGGGCTCTGGACGACCAAAGAGGAGGGCCACCTCTTCTGCTCCCGGCTTTACTCAGTTGTCTGTAGTTCTTCCGATAGGATCGAGGCCTCAGGGTTTTTTTTCCTGGGTGCTTTGGCATGTTCATTGATATTCTCCTTGTGAAGCTAACATTTGGGCTACTAGTCATGTTGTGCATGAAGTGTCATGAAGTGCATGGTGTCTTCAGCAATAGGGACTTACTTTCCACCTTTAGGGGGTAACCTAGGGCAACAGTGATTGACCTTATATTTGGGAGTCTCTTAGCCCTGGCTACCAACTCAAAAAAGGGCTTCTCCTGTCAGGTATTGGGGTTTTGTTCAGTCGTTTGTCTTATTCAATATTCTATTGCTGTGAAGAGGTGTCATAACCACAGCAACCCTTATAAGAGAAAGAATTTAACTGGGGCTTGCTTGCGGTTTCAGAGGCTTAATCCATTATCATCATGGTGGGAAGCATGGTGGTCCACAGGCAGACATGGTACAGGCGTGAGTAGCTAAAAGTTCTATATCTAGATCCATAGGCAGCAGGAAGAAGAGAGAGCCACTGGGTCTGGCTTGGGCCCTTGAAACCACTAAGCCCACCCCCAGCGACATACTTCCTCCAACAAGGCCACACCTCCTAAACCTTTCAAAAACTACCACTCCCTGGTGAGCAAGCATTCGGAAACTATGAGCTGATGGGAGCCATTTTTATTCAAACCAATGCAATGAACTTTGGTTCTTGGAAGGAGCATTGTCAGCCTAGATGGGGAAAGTTCATTAAAATTATGTATCTACACTGAATTACATGTATTATTTTTAGGTAAATAGTTAATCATATGACGCCTTGTGGCTTTTTTTAGCCATCTATTTTGTTATTTCACTTCTCTCCTCTGTCTGAATTTATCTCTTTCCCCTTAAATCAGAAATGATTACCTCTAATTTATTTATATAAAGAGCTGGAAGAGGTAGCAGAGAAGGTAGGTCAGGCCACAAAAGCTAGAGGAAGGGTATCCAGGCAACCAGAAACCCTCAGTGAAGCAGAGTTCTCCTTCGCTTGGCAAGCTGGGGATGGTACAGCCTGTAGGGCCCAGCCATGACAAGCTCAATAGAGGTCTGAGACTCAGTAGTTTAACCCGAGGCTATAAAGACCACAAACTGATACTACCCAGGTACCACCCAGGAACAAACCAACCAAAGGAAATTCCTTCCAACCATTGTAGATAGGATCACCTGCCAGCACACACCCATTACTTTTCACCAGGACACCCCTAGACATATGTCAGCCAATCAGGGTTCCTAAACTTTAGAAATCTTCTTACCCCCACCTTTGCTACTTATAAAAACCCACCTCTAACTGATCACTGTAATACATTGGACAGAGAGACCAAGTTTGCAAACTTGTGTAAGAAAGGCTCTTTGCTTTTATATATGGGGCTCGGTCTCCTGGTTGGTTTTGGGGGTACTCCGTGATCTGAGAATAACACAGCCAAGGATGTGGGAAGCAGCTCACCTAAGAGGGAGACTTTACTCAGTCTTGAAACCTCAGGATGCAGTTCTTGGAGGAACAGTAGCAGGTCTCTGCATATCTTGTTCCTATTATTGTGGGCAACAGGAAAAATTAAAACCCAAGCTAAAATAGACACCATAAAAATAACATCATCACTGCTTGCTCTCACACTACCCAGCCACTCCCTTGGTAAGAGCTAAGCAGTTCCAGGACCACTGCCATGGAAACTCTTCAAACTAGCCAGGAGTCTCTTGACCCAGTGTCTCCCATGTACTCTGGGACTCCTGGAGGCCCTTCAGCAGGTCAAACTGTAGTGATAGGGGAGGCTTGGGAATCCTTACATGTCAGATTTTGTACCATATAACACAAATATAATAGGTGGAGAAAAATGAAAGAATAAAAAAAAGAAAGAAAAACGACCTTGAATAAAATCTGCAAATATTAAGTGCAATAAAGCCAGCTATAGTTAAATATATTGTAATATATCTTAATTAAAATATAAAATATTACCGGAACTTCTTTTAATACATGTTAAACTTAATCTCTTTTAAAGGTAAAGTGAAGCATGAAGTCCATCTGTCATCTATCACCTACCTACTATCTATTACCCATCTATTATCTATCTAGCTCTCTCTCTACCTACCTATCTATCTATGTGATTTATTAGAGTGGCTTGCAGGTTGTATTCTGAGTATTCCAACAATGACTGTCTTCTGATGTGAAGTCCAAGAATACTTGTTCAGACCATGATGACTGGATGTCTCAGCTGGTCTTCAGTACACTCAGGGATTCCAAAGAAGGTTCTAATAACAGTGAAGGAATGAACTTGCCAGCAAGAGCAAGGGCAAACAAGAAAACATCAAGAACTTCCTCCTTCCATGTTCTGGCTGCTACAGGCAGGTGTGGCCCAGATTTAAGGTGGGTCTTCCAAACAAGAAAAATACCTCACAAGGTTTTAGTTCCAGATATAGTCAAGTTGATAACTAAGAACAGATGTCACACTGTGTAAGTCAAAACATTAAAGACAACATGAGCACAAAGTAACTTCCTATCAAGCCATACATCTCTACCCATTTGCTTCCCAGTCACCTTCTTCAACAAATGCTGCTGACTGAGGGTAAGGGCTGGCTCTGGGGCAAGATCTTAGTCTGTGGTTCCATCGATCATTCAACTAGAGTCAATAACTATAATGAAGACAGAAATAAATTACCATGTCAGCGGAAACACAGGGAGCGGCAGAACTTAGTGAAGGGCGGGAGAACTGTGATGACTGACATTATCCGTCTCGCTTCCCTGAGCAGAGAAGCACTATTTCTTCTGTTACATTCACTGTCTTCTCTCACCCCTCTTAGTTCTACTCCCCCTACCGCAAAGGGGGAAGAAAGGAAGGAAGAAAGGGTTGACTGGTGGAGGGAAAGAGAAGTGTTGAGCCACCTTCCTGTGCCAGGGGAAGGAAAGGCGAGGGTCTGTCAGAGCTAGGAGGGGTCAGGAGGCTAGACTCCTTACTATTCATTTTACAGATGGAGACAGAGGGCTTACCCACTTCCTAGAGGCCACAGGGATGATGGACACTTCTGGGCTGGAACACTGGTTTCCCAACTCCAGGGAAGAAAGTTTAAAGTCCTTTTTTTTTTTTTTTTTCTGCTGGGTGGGATCCACAGCCAAAGTGTTAACCCACTACTGCCTTCTGTGGCCTCTTCTGCTATTACTTTACCTTCCTATCAGAAAGTACTTTATCCCTGGCCTTCCAAAAATGTAGAATTAACCTAATTACTCGAAGTCTTCTGTTCTTTACCCAAACAAACCCAAAACCAAACCAACACACACACATACACGTACATCACGCATGATGTCTCCCATTAATTTTCAGTGATATTTATTTATGTGTATGAGTATAAATGTAGAGATCAGAAGACAGCTTTCTGGAATTCCCCATGTATGCAGGGCTTGGGGTTTGAACTTGAGTCCTAGGTGTGGCTTCCAGTGTCTCAGTGTCCGCTGAGCACTTTCTGGCCTGTCTTCATTATTTTTTTTGCTACTCTGCTTACAAAGAACAAATTATAATTCCTTTACACTTTTGGGAAATGAAGCTGGCATCCCTAACTGAACTTGACGGCTTTAAAGCTCTGTCTGGCCAGGCAAAGAAATGCGGGTCTGTTGTTTTTCATTGCGTCTTACTCTGATGTTTGAGTTTTCCTGACTAGTTATTAGAATTTAAGAACAACATATTTCTTGTTTTTACTCTGTCAGTAATGACCCGAGAATTTGTTAATTTATTACATTAAAGGCACTCCTTTGCCTGGTTTGTGGAATATGTGTCACATTAGCCTTTAAGGACCAGCTAGCAAATGCACATGAAGAAAACTAAGAACCCGCTAACAGGATTTAGACGGGAATTAACGCAGATCATGTGTCCATCCCGTTCCAGTTTTAGCGTCCGAAGGTCCTTGTCTTTCGGAGAGACACGGTTGGCGGTGGCGCCCTAAGGCATCCAAGGTTCTCTGTGGAACCCACGGTAGAACATGTTGTGAGAGTCAAAAGCCCGAGTTTCCCAGTACACAACCTGGTACGAGATTTAAACTATTGGCTAACTCATCCCCAGGCACCGCGGAGGCAAAGCACGGGCTGGAACGCGGAGCCAACGGGTCTGTCCTGCCGAGCAAGTTTCTGCTTGGGGACGCCTGCGAAGCTCCGCCGCGCCGTGGCGCGTCAAGCTGGGCCGGCTGAGCTCGCTCTAACGCCCCTGCGCCGTCGAGGGCTTCCCCGTCGCGCGGGTTCGCCTCCCGGTCTCCCACCTCCACGGCCGGGCGCGCACCTTTCCGTGCCCCCACCTGCGCTGGGGCCCGGGCGGTGACGTCATCACCGGGGGCGTGGCCCGGGGCACCGCAGTGCAGCGCGGAGAGGGGCGGGCGGGGCGGGGCCTGCCTGCGGCGCGTGA
The DNA here is from genome assembly GCF_903992535.2 of Arvicola amphibius. NCBI lineage: Eukaryota > Metazoa > Chordata > Mammalia > Rodentia > Cricetidae > Arvicola > Arvicola amphibius. The sequence goes on along the minus strand of NC_052047.1, from coordinate 6,617,176 downwards.
CCGTGCTGCGGGAGCTCGGCGGCGGGAAGGTGGGGCGAGCGGGCGAGCCGGGTGGCGCGGTCGCGAGGCGCGAGGGAGGGCCGGGCTCCCTCCCGCTCCTCCGCCCTCTGGGGCCAGTGCGTGGAGCCGCGCACCTGGCAACGGCGCCGCCGCGTCCCCTGCCCGCACCCCCTGCCGGCGGCCTCGAGCGCTCGCTCGTTGATGCCGTTCTGGGGGTGACCCGGCGCGGCTCCGCGGTGGCGGGGCGCTAGACGACGCCAGCCCAGCCAGCGACGCGGGAGCGGGACATGCTGGAGCTGCGGCACCGCGGGGGCTGCCCCGGCCCCGGGGGAGCGGGGACACCGCCACCCCGCGAGGGAGAGGCGGCCGGCGGCGACCACGAAACCGAGAGCACCAGCGACAAAGTGAGTGCGAGAGACAGAGAGAGAGAGAGAGAGAGAGAGAGAGAGAGAGAGAGAGAGAGAGAGAGAGAGAGAGAGAGAGAGGAGAGAGAGAGAGGAGAGAGAGGAGAGAGAGAGAGAGAGAGAGAGAGAGAGAGAGAGAGAGAGAGAGAGAGAGAGAGAGAGAGGCGGGGCCCGGGCCGCGTCCCCGGAGCGGGCGTGCCGGCCGCGGGGGTCCTGAGTGTCCCCCGGGGCGTGCGAGGCCGGGGCTGCCGCACTTGAACCTTGCACTTCAGCTTCTTCCCCCACCCCGCACCCTAACCCCGCTCAGGGGCCAGGATGGAACCCGTCACCGCGGGCGCTCCGGCAGTCGAGTGGCTGCCGCCTCCCTCGCCTCTCCTTGGTAGGGCGACAAAGTTGGGAGTAAACTTAAGACGGGCACCTTGGGTTCTAGGCTGTCATTGGAGCCTGACGCAGACTGGCTCTGGAGCTGCTCCAAGCTGAGCTTTCGTTTCTCTGTTCTTTTTTCCGGGCTGATAGATTTCGGAGGGTTTGAGGCTGTCGTACATGGGGAACACGTGAGAGCATCGCACGCGGGGCAGTTGTCCCCACCAGCGGTTTCCCCTTAACCGAACAGGCTAATTCCAGACTTTTTACACACATACCCCACCTTTAAGATAGATTATCCTTGCTTCATACTTAAAGACTTGCAGGTGTAGTACCACTGTTATAGTTAAAGCTAGTCAGGAGTTTAGGCGTGTTTCCTAATAAACTGGTGCCAGTAAGAACTTTTGGAGGAAAAAAAAATGCAGTTTTATGACCGTGTGAAATAGATAGATTGGGAAACTGGGCCAGAGAGAATACCTTAACTATAAAAGCTTATGTTTACGGAATTCCACTTTGCTTGAGAAACTCAAAACTTTTGAATCATCCTTTGAATTCTTTTGTGGACGATGGTGTGGTGGTGTTTTCCCATAATTCCAGCACTAGGAAATAGGGAAAGGTGGAGGCAAAAAATTAACAATAATAATTTCCAGCTTTAAGTAAGCTGGACCCTGGGTTCCGGTCTCAAAACAAAACAGAAAGACTAGGTGTCTTGAAAGGGCCCAAGGTCAAGCTCACAGAATTTTGTGACTGGAACCTAACTGCCCCACCTCTGTGTTGTTCTACCACTCCGGGGCAGCTTGATTGTTCCTCCAAAAGCTTATGTTAATGAACTCGATGGAGCTTGAGGTACAAATCTGCGCCTGGAAAACACGGAAGCAATAAATACGCTGGTGATCTTAGGACCAAAACTTTGGACTTGGTGAGTTGACAGCGTCTTCCCTACTGGTGATATAGGTATGAGGATCAAATGAGAGCCTGGAAATTATGTGCTGAAGAAATAGGATACATTTTCTAGCCGTGGAAGGTTGGAAGCTGGAGACAGTGGGGCTAAGAACAGCCTTTTGTGAAAACTGCCTTGGGAACTAGACCCAAAATAGAATTAATTAGGTTGGGATTTTGTTTTAGCACTGCTATCCTTTGGAATCAAGGAAATACCAGCCTCTTCATGTTGACTTCCTTAACTAGAGAAAGCTAGTGAGCTTTTATTAAGACAAAACGTGTCCTGAAAACGGGAAACAGTGCGTAAAATAGCTCTTGAGTGGTTTACTTACATTGTAAGCACCAGAATGTATTTAAAATAGGAACGGCTTCTGTGGTACCATTTGCCTCATTAGACTCGTCATCCCCCCCCCCTTGGTGACTTGTTTACCCCACTGGCTTGTGTGTTTGTTTATAAAATGCTGTGTTGTTAGCTGCCATTGGTACATATTTTGGCGGACGTGGTTTTCTGAGATGAAATGTGTCCATCTGTAACTCACCTTGTGGTGATTTCTGAGATGAGGGTGAACTTGGTCCAATGGCTGAAATACTCCTGTACTTCTGGAGTGTTCTCTCAAGGGGCCCTTGACTTGCCAGGCTTTGAGGCGTTGAGCTGTATCTTCTGTCCTTTCTTATCAGGGTGTGTATTTGAACACACCTATATTTCCAGGTCAAGGGCTATTTTTAAATCAGTTGCCCGTTGGAGGCTGGTTAATATTTGGTCCATCGAAACTCTTTAAGTGCTGTTCTGTTCAAGAGCCAGTAAAGAGCAAGAAGAAAAATCCCTTTGAGTTTAATGCAAGAAGTAGAGGAGGTGCTTTATAGCCTGCTATTAAACTGCACCCCATGCTTTGCCCTTTTTTCGCCTTTATATTGGTGTTAATGTGACATTTCCATTGTTTGGGACCCTAAGACTTGTGCCTAGAGAAGGCTCTGTGTTCGGAGAATTAACGTGTGGAAAAAGTACTTCTTACCTCCAGGGGAATGTTCCAAGACTTGTAATGGTGGAGTAGTACTTGGCAGAGGACAAGGACCCCCTCAGCCCAGTCCCCACCCTGGAGCCTTGTGTGGGTTAGATTCAGTAGGCAGCCATGAAGGCCTTGTTAGCACTGGAAGGTCTGAATGAGCTACCGTCTGGAGACTGTAGGAGAAACTCTAAAGAGCACCCGAGGGTTGAAGTGGGAAGAAAGGATGCCTGGGAATCCAGTCAGGTGGACAGCAGTTAGGGCAGGGTGTTCTAGGCAAAAGGCATGCAGAGCTGCTTATTGACTCGGCGTTCTAGGGACAGAACACAGAAATTCGTTTAGAAATCCGAGAACATAAACTCTGCCTGTTTGGGAGGTGGGGTTGAGCACTCGAGAGCCTTATAGCTTTTGATGTTCCTCTCTGTTCATGGACTCTGGGAAGCTAATGGACTCTGTTTTTGTTGTTTTGGTTGCTGGTTTCCTCTGAAGTAGTGTTTCCTATGTAGTCCAGGCTGAGCTGGAACTCATCAGCCTCTTGTCTTTGCCTCCCCAGTGCTGGGGTTAGTTGTGCATACCACCCACGGGTAGCTTGTCTCTGGGAACTTCTGCAGAGACGTGCATAGCTCAAGAGCAGTAGTCTGGAAAGTGCTGGAACTAGTCAGGAACCCTGAAAAGGAGGGTAGGATTGCAGAGCTGTCTGGGGGAAATAATGGGCTAGTCAGTCTAGGGCAGGTGATGTCCTGCAGCGGAGAGAAAGCACGTATCTTTCAAAAGATGGCGGTGGGACCGTGCGTTGGGTGCTCATGTTGAGACTAATGGAAGAGTGTCCATACCAGAAAAGAGTTAGGAATGTAAGGAGTAACCAAGATAAAGGGTCCTGGGTGCCAAAAGAGGAGGGGTTGCTCGGAAGGTATCCCGAGTGGCACTTTAGGCTAAAGGCCTAGGTGCACACAGAATTCAGCCAAAGCTCTTGGTGGAAGCCAGGCTCTCTGTTAGGAAGGTGAGGGGAGCACACTTGGTAGCTGTTGTTGGGAAGGGGCAGTGTAATGGCAGGGTTAAGGACGCTCAGGACAGCGACGGTTGTCCCCTCAGGATGACTTTCTCCTCAAGGACGTGCTGAAGAGGAGGTGGAAAGATTGTAAGAGCCGGAGGTGATGGGTGACTCACGGACAGGCCTGATGCACGGATGAGCTCGCCTGAGTTCTGAGCCTGAGGCAGCATGTGCAGGTCCTGCCCAGATGGGGCCCGAGCTCTGAGAAAGGGAGCAGACAGGGGCGCCGACCCCTACCCGGGAAACTATCCACAGTTGATACCTCCAGCAGAGCGTCAGAGGTGCATCAGCCATATCCCAGGGCAGAACCCGTGCTCAGGAGTAGCTGGCCAGCACACAGTGAACTCTGGTATTCTTGTGGGCTTCTTGTTTCATTTTGCATTTTTGTTTTGAGAGAGAGGAAAAGAACTTAAAGTTGTGTGATTAGCGAGGTGGGGAGATCTGAGGAGTGGAGGGAGGGGAAAACATGATCAAAATATATCGTATAAATTTTTTCATTAAAAAAGAGGCTAAGGGAAGACATTCTTTTTCGGTGGAGGGGAGGTGTGTTCTTAGAAATGAACGAGAGCTGAGGCACTGATGTGGATGAGAAGGCCTGAGCGCTAGGCGGGAGTGAGCCTGGAGTGCAAGGGAGTATGTGCATGAGCCAGGGAAGAGGGGCACATGCTTCTTCCGTGATGAAGAAGAAAAAGCAGAAATGGAGGGTAGGTCCAGCACCATTGGGCCCACCACTTTTTGAGTCCAACAGGGACTCAGAACCAGTGAGCACTAACAAATTAGTCTATGCCATCACACTGGTGGTGGCCTTTTTGAGGCCCAGTACATCAAATGATCAGGAGGCAGCTAATAGATCTGTCGAACCCAGTGCAGATTGTTACACAGCAGATCCACACAGCCTAAGTTAGCCATAAGTCAGCACCTGGTGTCTGTGAGGGACTCAGGTCTTTTGCACTTGCTCCTCACGATGTGTCTGGAGTAATAGCCAAGCCAGAGGAAAAACAGTTGGCGTCTGGCAGTGGGAGAGCAGGTGTGGCAGAACCGAGACTGGGGTTAAGGCGTTCCTTTCAGTGTGGAGGCCTGGTTAGGGTGGGCAGCTATCATGCTACAGCTATGCAGAACTGTGAACATAGCTAGAAAGGACTGAGCTGGCTGTTGGTACTTCCTGTGGATCAGCTGATGGGTCCTTTAGTTCCCTCTTGGTGCCCCCTCAGAGGACAAGGGCCTTCCTGAGCACGTGTCTTCAGGAACATAAGCTATGTCACAGAGGCCGGTTCTAGTACAGGTGTGTAGACAGGAAGCTGAAGGCAGGTAAGGGTGGGACTTGGTCTTCTTAAAGTCTTTTTTTTTATATTTGGGATTTATGAAGAACAGCCTAAAGATGTTACTGCATGAGCTTTTACACTTTGGGTCTTGAAGCAGTTCATCTTACTGTTTTGAGAAATTCCCAGAGAATAGTGTCTGCTGCCATAAGAACACCTGTTCCACTAGAGTGCACTTCCTGATGCCAGCAGTCAGTATTCTGTGCATTATAAATGTCCAGGGAAAGGTGGGTGTTTTGTTATTTTGGTAATTTTGTTATTTTTTCCACTCTAGAAGCCTTTATTTAGTATCCCTGCTAACCAGAGGGGCCGTCTGCAGCGGCTCAGGCTTCTTTCCGTTGCTTCTCCAGGGGGAGCCGACTGGCACTCTGGCCAAACCTGGTGCCTCTTTGCTTCCTTGTTTCTCACGATCATCTTCCCTCACTAATTAGTGACGCTCTCAGCTCTCGGTCACCAGTCACGGATGCTCTTGACAACTCTTGCTTCACTGTACCAGCGTCAGTAGTGCTGACTCTTCCTGTTCCCTCACGGCGGCATTTATGGGCATCCTTGTTAAGTATTCCCCAGGACCTCATTATCAGAGTGAGGGGCGTTATACTTGTTTCTAGAGGACACACATCCCACACTCTCCCTTTGTGTTGGTCACTGTGGCAAACTCCCTGAAGATGGTCATCCTGGCTAGAAGGGCGTGGGACAAAGTGATCTTGTAAAGATATTATAACACTAATATACAATAATAGAGTATCATTTCTCTTTGTGTTTATGCATTGACAAAAGTGCATTTTTGTAAGATAAACGTTTACATATTCCTAGGTGACTCAGCCAAACACATGGCTCCTCTCTGTGTTTCCCTTAACTATTCTGTATTTGAAAATTCTGCTTTGAAATATTTTAATTCAGTGCAATGGAACAGGCTAATCAGGATCTTTACCAATTTTGGGGGGACTTGATTTGGTGTGAGCCTCGGGAAAATGGTTGTTAGGTACCTCTCTAAGCAGGGTGCAGATCAGATGCCACCCTTCATCGCTGGCACATATGGTGTCCAAGGGTTGCTTGTCATCTCTGCAAAATCCCAGGTAGGGAAACTACTGGGAACCTTCTCTGTGAGACAGGTCATCCAAATGGCCAGGTCCTTGCTAGAGAGAAAAACCGTCGATGCCAGGGCAGCCCCGCCTCTTGGGACTGTCACCAGTACTGCCACATTCTGCTCTCCTGCAGTCAGATCATAGTGTGTCTGAGCTCCCAGGGCCAGTTCCTGCAGGGTGCTGTCATTAGTTGTCATTATTATTATTATTATTATTATTATTATTATTATTATTATTATTATTATTATTTTTACCCACAAAGGGGTCAGACGTATTCTTCTAGTAATTATGTCTGCGTAAGTGTTTGTCGGAACTACCAAGATCTTAAACTTTGTTTTAATACAACATTGAAATGCACAGAATGGAAGGGTCCAGAGCTCTGGGGACCTTTATCTCAGATGTTTTGTGAGCCCAAAGGCTGCTTCCCGACTGCCGGCAGTCTTTCCAGTGTCAGCAGGACTCTTGCTTGACTGACTGAGAGCTGGATGTGGGGTGCTCAAGCTCACTTCACTCTATCGTCTACCTGGCCCAGAGGGCGCCCAGTCTGTTTGCATTAAGATAAGGGCTCACTGCCACACCATCTTCCTGTTCCCAGTAGGCTGTTTCAAATATGTGGTGGCGCTGTAGGGCAGTAAATATTTATTAAGCTCATCTTGGACTTAACATTCCACCTCAGTGTATGTAGAAATCCAGATGAGGAAACAGGGTAGACCTGGGCTCTTCCCTGCTGTTCGTGTTTTCTTTCATCCCCTTACTATGGGGTGAAGCCTTTGGCTGCTGTATAGGACGGTTCGTGTGGAGCCCGGTGCCTCTGCTTCCTGAGTGCTGGGATGAATGCCTGTCTAAGCATGTGCATCTTACAGACATTTTCCTACACAGCCACAATACTGTTAGAGGTTTAAAGACGAACAAGTCTTACTGGTTTCAGTGGCATACACTCACACTTCCAACTTGTTAGGAGGTAGAAGCTGGAGGATCACTAAGTCCAGAAGTACAAGACCAGTCTGGGCAACACAGGCCCATCTTTAAATAAAAGTCTATATTCTAATTTTCAGATTGTCCTCAATATTTCTTTCAGAGCTCTCCCACTCTCAAATCAGGATCCTAGTGGGGCAGGACTGGGAGTAGGTGTGGTTATTCTTAGTTGTTTGATTGGGTTTTTGTTTTTTATTTTCTGATGGGGTAAGACAGTGCACTGGGGAGAAAGTGGTGATGTCGTTCATGAAAACCCAGGTAAAGCGCACATTTGCGATCACAGTCATAATTAGCATTTGAGTGAAACCCACCAGCTGTCTGAGCTTCTCGGTGTCATCCTATGCCTTTATCCCTTAAGGGATCTTTAGTTCTAATTTGGGACTTGGGACTTACATAAATGACACCATTAGACATAGTGTAATTTTAAGAATGACGTGTTGTCTCTGGGGAAAGGTTGCAGTGAGCAGGGACGTCCTAGAACAGGGCCTGAGATGGACTGTCATGTGACTACTGCCCATGGCATTTTAAACAGCAGGAGATGGTGAGGGCAGTGGGGTGGCCACCCAGGAGGCTGGGCTCATTCATGTCTGTCGCCCAGAGGGCCATCACCAGTCTCGCAGCACACAGAGTCCTCAGGGGCAAGCATAGTCCTGGGGGCTGGGACTCTGGCAGGTGAAGAGGCTGGAGAACTCTGGCAGAAAGGTGGGTGGCAGGAGGGGTCTCGGTGTGGCAGATTGGACTATGGGTGCTTTTTAGTATCTCATTTCTGATAACGTCTGTATCGTATTGCCACAACAGTGGCTTAAAACAACACAGACTACTGCCTTAGAGTTTTGAAATCAGCCCACGGGCTGAACTCAGGGTGTCAGCAGGCCTGCTGCTTCCTGAGGCTTTTAAGGGAACTGCTATTTCCTTGCCCTCTCTTGATCCTCCATGTTCCTGCATTCACTAGCTTGTGGCTCCTTCCTCCATCCTCAAAACCAGTTGTAACTTCTTCTCTCGTGTCTCCTCTGGTCCTTCCTCCATTCTCTCCCACTGGGGTATAAGTGACCCCCCTGGACAGTCCAGGATGCCCTCCCCATCTCCAGGTTGGTTACTTGGCAGATTTCATTGCCGTCTTTCTCCCTCACACAGCGACAGAACATCTTCACATGGTGAGTGGTCCACGTCCTTCACCACCCAGTGTTCACCGTGGGGAAGAATCTTATCGTCTCTGGACCCCTCTTTTCAAACTCCCCAGTGATGCTGTGTTGTTAGTTTAAGTTGCTATGACAGACTCGTCAGGGATTTATTTTTCACAGTTCTGGAGGCTGGAAGTCCACCATGGAGGTTGTGGCTGCTGTGGTCCCAGGGAGGTTGCTGTTTCATGTTTCAGATGGCATTGGCTGTCTTTACGTGGCAGAGCGGGAACATCTGTCTGTGTCCTGTGAGGGCACCAGCTCCAGCCTCCACCCTGTGACTGCTCAATATTATCACATTGGAGGTTAGCAGCAGGATGTGACCCGGAGGTCGGGGGAGACAAGTAATCTTTCGCAGTTACAGTTTGATGAGTTTTGACCTATTTTTTTCCAGTGTAACCATCACCATGGTTAAAATAATGACTATTGTCTTCTCCTGTTTGTTGTCCCCCCCAACCCGTGGCCACTGGTGTGCTTTCCAGTACTGTAAGTTAAGTGTACATGTCCTAGGATTCCGCACAAATGGAGTGCGCTGCAGACATGTACGCGTGCACACATTTCATCTCACCCTTTATTTTCTCGTTTCACCCAGGCTGGCCGCCAGCTGCCTCCACCTCTGTCACCACCCTGGATAGCAGGCCTTTTCACTCAGTGCGGTTATTGCTTTACAGCCACACCCGCACAGCCCATGTCGCAGTAGTTCACACAGAGAGCGAGTGACGGGCTGCCCATTTCACAGTGCGATTTTAATTTGTCTCCTGTTTGGCACCACGGCAAATACATAGCCTCATACAATAGATATATGCTTCATATTTTTTGAGAAAAGGCTGTGAAATACAATGGCTGGGTCATCTGGAGACTATACATTTAATTTTCCAAGAAACTCGCAGACTGTTTTTGGAAGTAGTTATCCTGTTTAACAGCCCTACCAACAGCATACAGGGACAGAACTTCACAGTTTCCAACAACTGATGTGCTGTGTGTGTGCATACTTGTGTGTATATGTGCGTGAGTGTATATGTGTGTATACTTGTTATGTACTTGTATGTGTATACATGTGTGTGTATACTTGTGTGTGTGTGTACCTGTCTGTATACTTCTGTGTATATACTTGTGTGTATATACATGTGTGAATGTGTGCAACCTTTGTGTATACTTGTGTGTATATGTGTGTGAGTGTGTTTACCTGTGTGTATGTGTGTGAGTGTATGTGTGCATGAGTGTGTGTGTGTGTGTGCGCGCGTGTGCGCACACGCCTGTGCATAAGAGTGTTTGGGTTTGGGTCTCTGTTGCCTCAGACTTGCAGTGTGCCCACCTCCTCAGCCTTCTGGAACTTGGTTGGTGTGCCCATGCCTGTTTCACTTGCAGGTTTTGATTTTCATCTCCCTAATGAGTAATAATGTTGAGCATCTTCCCTTGTGCTTCTTTGCCATCTGTGTGTTGTCGTTGGTGGAGAGTGCTAAAATATTTGCTCATGGTTTGTGATTGTTGACTGTTCTCAGTGAACTGTCAGAGTCTAGCTATCAGACCATTCATTAGAAGCTATTTTACCCGTCAAGGCTATCTCTAGCTGTGTGATTGACAGGTGTTTTCTCCTAGCAGGCCATCAGCAGCTGTGTGATTGACAGGTGCCCTCCTAGTCTTTGGCTTGTCTTCTGATTCTCTTAGCAGTGTCTTTCAAAAATAATTTAGTAAATTTTGTTTTCGTTTTTCTTTTATGGATCATGCTTTTGTTATATTTAAGTCTTTAGGACCTAATCCAAACTCAGAGACTATATGGAATTTTAAAAATTCTTTTACTGGGCTGGAGAGATAGTTCAAAGGTTAAGAGCACTGGCTGCTCTTCCAGAGGACCTGAGTTCAATTCCCAGCACCCACGTGGTGGCTCGCAACCATCTATAATGAGATCTGGTGCCCTCTTCTGGTGTGTATACATAATAAATAAGTCTTAAAAATTCTTTGACTTGGGTTTTGTATGTGTCATGCTATCTGGGTAAGGATCCCGTTTCTGCAGTTGTTGCAGGTCTTCCTAAACACTGTTTTCAGAGTGTTGAGAATGAGGTGGGCATGTGTGTGCAAGGTCACTGCTGGACCCTGTTCCGGGGACGGTCTTGCTGACAGCAGCTTTATAAGAACTCCTGCAAGCAGCAGTGGATGTTCTCGAGCTTTATTCTTTCAAAGTTGGCTCTTCTGTTGTTAAGGTTTCCTGTCAGGGTGCCTCCAGGCTTAGCATTAGTACACAGAGTGGTTTCGGAGCCTATCTAGAGCTGGGCAGAGCGGGTGCTTTGCTTGACATCTCAGAGTAAACTTTGTCACTTATGCAGTGGAAGTGATTATTTCTTTTAGTGAACACATCATAAGTGAATCAGTATCTAGGAAGCATCTCGCTCCACATTCTAGAATCAGTTTTACTGTAGAAGCCAGACTTGCAGGTGATCAGGGAGACTCACTCAGCTCAGACGCCATAAGCAGACAATTTTTATTTGGGCTTTGTAGTTGGATGATAGTGCCCCCTACTCAGAAGTCCTCATTCCACCTACGTACAAGGTAGGTCCCAGGCCAGGTGATTTACCTGAGTTTGCCTGTAGCGAGAGCAGGTGAGAACTTTTACTTTAGTGTAAAGTTGTAGCAGCAGACTTGACTCATTCAGCATGTGTTTGTTCAGTGCTGCTCCTTGGAATCAGGATTGCTGCCTGTGGTCAACATTTTCCCTGCACAAAGGGTGTGGACTAGTAACAAATACAGATAGCAGGCAGGCCACTGCATTAAAGTGAATTCGGGAAGTATAGTTGAAGAGTGGCTAACCTGGAGCTGGGAGTCAGAGAAGATGAGATCTAAAGGATTGGCCTTGCTGGTGAGGTCAGGCCAGGGCCCTGCAGGAGCAGGACTTGAGGAATGGGCTGGGAGGTTAGAAACAAAGCGGGCGAGAGAGGGCTGTAACTTTACAGAGAATAAGTGTCTACATGCAGGAAAGAGGGAGGATGCTTTTTAAAAAGTGGGGCACAAGGAGGATGCCCGGAAGACATGGGTGCCCTCGTAGAAACAGCCAAAACAGCACTCAGTGATTTGGCTTCATCCTGGTGATTTTTGGCAGGGGATCAGTAAGATGGATTTGTGGCTTTGTAAAATGGCCTTGGCTGCAGTGTGCATAGCAGGTTTGAGTAGGCAGGATAGAAGGAGGCTGAGGCACAGGGAGGAGGGTGATGCCCAGGAGGGCTGATGGTAACAGAAGGAAAGCCAAAAGTCAGGCTTGGTGGAAGAGGCAGGTCAGTTGTTTCTTTTGTGTACCTTGGTGCTTTTCATGGAAACACTCCTGGACATGGCAGACTGGGAGCTAGGGGTACAGGTCCCTGGTGAACAGAGATAAAGGAAAAGGCGTGTAGACTTTGGAGTCAGGAACCCAGGATGGAACGACATTTGAGAATCACCTTTAAACTTTTGGCTTGGCAAAAGGCATCTGTGACTTTGCTTTTCAAAACTGTTTGAATCTACCCAGCATGCATCAGTGCAGTGAAGTGATCCTTTGTCCATTCACCTGACATCCTTTAGAAACCACTGTCTTTGGGGCAGAGGACCCTTTCATTTCTGATGTGTGAGTAATACTGTTCTAATATACTGTGTTTGGGAATTAAACTTTAGTCTTTATTTAGGATGAAATTAAACAAATAAAATTAAATCTTAAATTTTAAATTGTGTTCTCTAAAGGAAGAAAGATAAAACTCGGATCTTGAGGAATATAACTAAAAGCACAGCAGCACGGATGGAGGGCAGTGCTCTAGAGCACAGCAGTATGGAGGGAGGGCAGTGTTCTAGAGCACAGCAGTGTGGAGGGAGGGCAGTGTTCTAGAACACAGCAGTGTGGAGGGAGGCCAGAGCATGGCAGAATGGAGGGAGGACAGTGTTCTAGAGCATGGCAGTGTGGAGGGAGGCCAGAGCATGACACAGCACGGAGGGAGGGCAGTGTTCTAGAGCATGGCAGTGTGGAGGGAGGCCAGAGCATGACACAGCACGGAGGGAGGACAGTGTTCTAGAGCATGGCAGTGTGGAGGGAGGCCAGAGCATGGCAGCACGGAGGGAGGACAGTGTTCTAGAGCATGGCAGTGTGGAGGGAGGGCAGTATTCTAAAGCACAGCAGCACGGATGGAGGGCAGTGTTCTAGAGCACAGCAGTGTGGAGGGAGGGCAGTATTCTAGAGCATAGCAGTGTGGAGGGAGGCCAGAGCATGGCAGCATGGAGGGAGGGCAGTGTTCAGAGCATGGCAGCATGGAGGGAGGGCAGTGTTCAGAGCATGGCAGCATAGGGGGAGTACAGTGTTCCAGAGCATGGCAGTGTGGAGGGAGGGCAGTATTCTAGAGCATGGCAGCACGGAGGGAGGGCAGTTGTTCCAGTTGCATTTCTGTTGCTTTGAGGGAAAAATCCTGACAGCAGGCAGTGTTACTAAGAGAAAGAGTTTATTTTAGTTTGGAATTCTCAAGCTCCTCACGGACAGGGAAGTCACAAAGGCAGGGGTCCTGTACAGCTAGCTACATCACACATACAGTCCGAGCAGTGAGAAATAAATGCACCACGCTGCAGCCTGCTTGCTAACGAGTTTTCTTTACTCTTAGACACTTCAGTGCTGTCTTAGTCACTGTTCCATTGCTGTGATGCAAAACCATGACCAAGGCAGCTTATATAAGGACACATTTAATTGAGGGCTTGCTTACAGTTCAGAGGGTGAGCCCATGAACATAATGGTGGGAAGATGGTGGGGTGGCAGGCTGACATGGCATTGGAGCAGCATCTGAAAACTTTACATCCTGAAAACTTTACATCCTGATCAGCAGGCAGCAGGGAGGGAGGGAGGGAGAGAGGGAGAGGGAGAGGGAGAGGGAGAGGGAGGGGGAGAGGGAGAGAGGGAGGGAGGGAGAGAGAGAGAGAGAGAGAGAGAGAGAGAGAGAGAGAGAGAGAGAGAGAGAGAGAGAGAGAGAATGGGCTTTTGAAACCTTAAAGCCCACCTCCAGTGACACTCCTCCTCAAAGAAGGTCACACCTCCTAATCCTTCCCAAACAGTTCCACCAACTGGGGACCAAGCATGTATCCATATAAGCCTATTGGGGTGGGGCATTCTCAGTCACACCACTGCAAGGACCTACGGGAATGCCTGCAGTGGTCTGGGCTCTCCCTTACCAACCATCAGTCAGATAGGCCCCACTGACAAACCCACAGGCCAGTCTGATCTAGATAATTCCTCCTTTGCATGCACATTCCAGGTTGGTTCAAGTGACAGTTAAAACTGGCATGGGAGATGAGGCATGAGTCAGGTCTGTCACTGTCCACTGGACTTGGATTTGGATTGCAAAAATGTTTCTTACTTGAAGAAAAACAACTTGAATTCCAGCCCAGTGGTTTTATTTCCAAGTAGAAACCGAAGCCTTCATTCCCTTGGGGTCAGGGGATTGATTGGTCTGTGTCACACTGATTCCCTTGGGGTCAGGGATTGGCCTGTGCCACACTGATTCCTTTGGGGTCAGGGATTGGCCTGTGTTGCACTGATTCCTTTGGGGTCAGAGGATTGATTGGCCTGTGTCACACTGATTCCCTTGGGGTTAGGGATTGGCCTTGGTCACACTGATTCCCTTGGGGTTAGGGATTGGCCTGTCTCACACTGACCATTTGGGTTGGGGTAGGATGGGTCCTAGGCTCCCAGTCCCTAATCTTGTGCTCTTTTTGTGGCTTTGTGATTTTTTTTGGAGAGCCTCTTCCTTTGTTACTGTTCTCACTCCTACCCTTCTACCTCTCAGGGTCACTGAAGTTAGAAAAGTATCAAGAAAAATCAGTGCTTTGCTCCCCACCCCCCAACCCCTAGCCAAGGAGTCAGGGGACCTGGCCTGTTGGCCACCTGTACCCAGGGATCCTGGTTGGGTTTGGTCTCCTTGTTATCAGGCAGCATTTCCCTGTTGAAGCTGTTTGGGGTCACATCTCCTCCTCTGCCATTTTTGGCCTAGTGACTTGTTTAGCTTCATATTGGAGCTACGTTTGGTAGGCTGAACTTTGATTTTTGTTTTAATAAAGTCTGAAAATTCTGCCTAAATGCTAACGTTTCATTTGGAAAGCCACTTGAGGGGTTAGAGGGTTTGATTTAATCCTAATAGCCTTCTGCTTGTTTGAATTCACCCCGTCCTCAGCATCATATTAAATGCAGTTAAAATGGTGATGAAACTTGCTGAACTTAGATTCCTCAGAGTTGTTTCCCAGCCCTCTCTGTGCCCAGTGCCTGCCCTTGTCTTTTGGGAATGTGCCTTCCTCTGAGCTCTCTCCCTCTGGTTCTCACATTTGCCAATTACAGTCCTTCCTGAAGGCTGTTGGTTGCAGGGGCTTGGAGGGCTAGGAGAAGGGAAGGATGCCACGACTGTTCTCAAAAATGCCTTCGCCAGCCTATGCTGAACGTTCTAGGGTGGCCTTTGTCCTAGAGACCCAGGGCTCCCAGGGCCTACAGCACACACACTGTGCTTGCGTACGTGCCCTCTTAGAAGTCAGCTTAGATATCAAATAAGTTTATCTTACAACTGAAATAACACCTTTGATCACGTTCATCTGTTGGAGAAATATAGTGTCCATTTGACTGGCTTTCCTGGGATCTAGTAAAAATGATGGATATTAAAATCCATATTGCTGTACCCAAGCAAGTAGCCGTCTTCGTGTTGATGCTTGGATGTTAGTCAAAGAAAACCAGACTGAATGGCTGCTTAGAATCTACAGAAATGGCACTGTCCTCCGAGTTGAGAAGCAAATACTTGGTTCTGTCAGCAAACATCTGACTTAGGAGTCATCTGAACTTTTCTTCTTTTGTTTAAGATAATCCTTTCTTTTGGAATTTTACCAAAGATAATAAAGCTTACTTAGCAAGAAACTATGGCAGTGCTGGAGCATTCAGTGGAGGTTAATGGTGCCTTTGTCTTAGATTAGACAGCTGAGTGTGGCTCACCGAGCAATGGGAGGATGCACTGGCAAGCATGTGCTGTTTAAGAGAACACTTTGCCCCAGGACTGATAATACACACCTAGATCCCAGCACTGGTAAGCCAAGGCAGGAGCGCCAGAGTTTGAGAACCACAGGGCGGCCCAGTGAACTGCAGGTCAGCTCTGGGCCAGCCCCAGGCCACTCCTAGCCCTGTGTCAGAATAAACATACGCACGGATGCTTTGCAGACAGTTCTTCCTTTTAATTTTAGGAAACAGATATTGACGACAGGTATGGAGATCTTGACGCCAGAGGAGATTCTGATGTTCCTGAGATCCCACCATCCTCAGACAGGACCCCTGAGATCCTCAAGAAAGCCCTGTCTGGACTGTCATCAAGGTATGATGGGTGAGAACAAGTCCAACTTGCTGCCAAGCACAAGCACGCATTTCAAGGTCATCCTGGTTTGTCCGTGCATCATGTTTGGCTCTTTATGAGTTTGGGACCCATAGGAGAAGAAGGCTGTAATGAAGGGCGATCTGAAGTGCTTCATTAGTGCCGTATTTACCTGTTAGGCCGTGTGCAGTGTGAGAGAACGAAGTCTGGCAGGTTGACTGGTGAAAGTTACAGAAACGGCGCAGGATGCCTCATAATGAAAATCACATACTGTGTGTTCTTTAATTGCAAGAAAAAATAATTTTTATCGTTTTTTTGATGGTTGCTGTTGTTGTGGGGGGTGTACATGTGTGTTCTCGTGGAAGTGTTCATGCATGTGTAGGCAGGCAAAAGAGGTCAGCATCAGGTATCTGACTTGGTTATTGTTTGAGATAGGATCTCTCTCACAGAGCTCATTGATTTGGCCAGCACACCTCCCCTCCCCCATTGCCTCCCCCCACTGCCTTCCCTCCCCCGCTGCCCCCAAACTGTCGTGTGCCACTGGACTTGGCTTTAACAAGGGTGCTGGGATCCCAACCAGGCGCTCTTGCAGGAGGGGCTTTGTGGCCTGAGCCATCTCCCAGCCTTCAGAACTTCTTTCTTTAACTGAATCTAAAATTATGGTCTCAAACTCAACAACACTTTACTGTTTTTGTATTTGTGTTATTTTAAGGTGTTTATGACCATGGGATTTCTGCTAAGTCTATCTTACCCTGTGCCAGAGGCTTAGGTAATCTGAATTATAAAATGTATAAGATTGAAGGAAGCGTTCAATTTCATCCAGGTTACTATGAGAAATGTTAGCTACATGCTGACAGTGTTCACCAGCATCTTTTCCCATCCCACCAGGAAGAGATGTATTTTGTATCACAAGAGGCACAGACACAAAAATGCTACTAAGGTTTTTGTGCTGTTGTTTTATATGATACCCTCTGATTTCCTTCTGCTTGATGCTGTTCTTTGGTACTGAACAATAAACAATGCCATTTCTCCTGATGGATCACACCACCTCTGCTCTAGTCGTGGATTAAAGGCAACCAGAGTTTCCTTGTTGTGTTGGGCAATACCCATTCTGAGGATATCCGGACAGACTTACATTCAACTCAGTCCCTCCTACTTGACTCTCACAACATGGATCGGTCGTTTGAGCTGTGTGTGCACATGTATGTGCGTGCACATATCTTTGTGTGTGTGTGTGCATGTGTGCGCATGCGTGTGCATGTGCGTGTGTGTTATAGGTGTCTGCTTTGACACTGTCTACCTGGAAACAGCAGAGGTGTCAGCCGGCTGAGGCACAGGACCATTCCCACTTCAGACAGGATCGGAAGTCTGGGCCTTCAGAACTCCAGACTAACCAGACATGGATTGGGTTCCTGTCAACCCTCTAATTAGGCTCAGTTCAGAGCAGCCCACAGGCCTTGAGGAAATGCTTGCAGTGTTGGTTTATTATAAAGTGCCTTAAAGGACTTCTGACAAAACAGCCAAAGAGATACAGAGGATGAGGTCTCCATGTCCCCCAAGTGTCAGATTCTGTCCCTGTGACATCGTAGTTACCTTCCTGCTAGATATGGATGGATTCTTGTTCACCTTTCTGTACTAGTGATGACGGAAGCCACAAAATAATCCCACACCAGCTCAGAATCATGAATAATAAAAGGGTTTTTTATTTAAGGGAAAAACTTACAGATCACTGTCCTAGACAACAGTCCTCTGTGCGAACAGGAACAGGGTCTAGCAGCCAGAACCAGGTGCAGGATACAAGAGAATGGGTACATGGTTACTGCTGCTTTTACAGTATATAACAGACCACACTCAAGTGGGCTAGTATCTTAAAGGCTATTGGCTGAAGGAGCAGAATGTGCTCCCATAGCACCTCCCCCTTTTGTTTAAATAAGAAAGTTCCAAACCCAATACAAAACTATATACACTAGGAATATACAGATATCAAGTATAATTAGAATTATAAGCAGCATACAAAATATTAATCAAGGAACATGCTAAATGTTTTAGTAAACATTCTATCCTAAGGAGTCTAAGTCTTGTATAGGAAATGGCTTGGCTAGATCATAAGAGTACAGTAACTATGACTGTCTAATCTTCAACCCCATCGAAGGCCTGAGAAGGGAAATAATATTACTTGAGCAGGCAGGAAGTACAGTCAAGCAGCTTCGAAAGCGAGCAATATATGATGGAGACAATTAGCTACCTGAGCAATCACCCAAAGTCTCATTTTGCAACGTTGAAGCAACCAACCTTGGCAAAGGCCTAGCTTAACTGACAGACAATTTTCAGAGGTAGGAAAATTTTCAAAACCATCTTACCCTGTCTTGGCAAGATTTGACAGTCCTGCTTATCCATTTTTGGATATCATGTAACTTGTCAGTGGTTGAGGCATGCCCAAAGGAATAGCTGCAAACAATTTCTGAGCAGTAGATAGGATTCTTTTTTCAAAGTTCTTATTTGGACTTCTGGCCAGAACATCATGAGAAGGTACACCATTTCAACAGCTAGTACCCAAAAAACTGGTCTTATAGTAGCACTCTCTGCATTATGATGTCATCTCAACCCAGTGGAGTTGTTGCTGGGGGGCCCCATCTTCTTCCTGGAAACTTCAAAGATTACTGCAGGAAAAAGGATCTCTAGGAAAATCTATTGTTCATTGTGGAAAACTTAAACATCATTCATATAAACATACATTCAGTGAAGAATATGATAAAATAGAGATGGAGAAAGTAAATTTTTTTTCTAAAGTCTTCCTTCTGTCACACACCAGATGGCTCCTGATATGAGACAGAAACTCTGAATGTTCCTTTTAACAACACGCTTGGATTCAGAGGAGTACAGAGCCATTGTCCAACTCCAAAACCAGCTCTATATATTAATATATATATTTTTAGTCACCTGTCCTTACAAGTCATATTCCTTTTTCTTGATGATCCTTATTGGGTAGTTATTTTTCCTTCTGTCAGTATCCAAACAGTCAGGGTTTCTTGAATTTTTGAAGATGTATATTTTCTTATAAAGATGAGCAGAACACTGCCCCAATTATGAGGTTTTCTTTCCACCTGTATGGTTGTCACCTTTGTGGATGATCTGTCATTCCTCTTTTTCAAGATGTTTCTCCTTTTCAAAGTGAATCTTTATTAATTTTGATGGTATCCATAATTTTTCTTCTCCTGTGGAAACAAGAGTGAAAACCCTTCCCCAACGTAGCACATCTCCTGGTTTCCATTGTGAGGTCAACACATCCTTGATCCTGGTTGATTCAATTCAGAAATATTTTCCATTTTCCAATGCCTCTCTGCTGCCATTGTTCCTTTCTCATTAGTGTTAAGAAAATTCAAGGTTAATAAAGCATTATGCAGTTTATTTCTGGGAGTATTTTCCATCCCTTTCTGTTTGTTCAGCATATTCTTTATAGTACAATTTGACCTTTCTATAATTGCCTGACCTGAAGGATTATTTGGTATACCTGTAATGTGCTTTATATTGTAATAAGCAAAAAACTGTTTCATTTTCTTAGATACATATGCCAGACCATTGTCTATCTTTATTTGTGCAGGAATGCCCATGATGGTTAAAACTTGTAATAAATGTGTGATTACTGAATCAGCCTTTTCCGAGCTCAAGGCGGTTGCCCATTGAAAACCTGAATACGTGTCTATGGTGTGGTGTACGTATTTTAATTTACCAAATTCTGTAAAGTGGAACACATCCATCTGCCAAATTTCACTTCTCCGAGTACCCTTTGGATTACTTCCTGCAGGCAACGGTGTTTGATTATAGAAAGAGCAAGTAGGACATCACTTTATAATCTCCTTAGCTTGTTGTCATGTAATAGAAAAGTTTCTTTAAACCTTTGCTATTGATATGATGTCTTTTATGAAATTCAGAGGTGTGCAACACACTTCCAATCAATAAATGATCAATTTCTGTGTTATCTTGTGCTAGAGGACTTGGCAGACCCGTATGGGATCAGATGTGTGTTATGTTTGTAGGACAAAGCCTATTCCTGATTATGTCTTGTATCTGGCTGAATAATGAAGTCAATTCCATATCATCTGGTATAAATTCGGCAGTTTCAATATGCAAGACAACTCTTTTTGCATATTGTGAATCAGTAACTATATTGAGAGGTTCTTTAAAGTTTCTTAGTACCATAAGAATAGCATATAATTCTGCCTTCTGGACAAAATTATAAGGACTTTGTTCTATCTTACTCAATTCTTCTGATTTGTAACCAGCCTACCCTGATTTATTTGCATCAGTATAAAATGTACAGGCTCCAGTTATTGGTGCATCACGTACAGTTCGGGGAAGAATCCAAGAAGTTCTGTTTATAAGATTAAGTCTATTGTTTTTGGGATAATTGCTATTAATTTCTCCCAAAAAATTTGCACAAGCCCTTTGCCAGGGTTCATTGTCTTCCCATAACTATTTTATTTCTTCAGCAGTAAAAGACTATAATCTCTGCTGGGTCTATACCTGCTAATTGATGAAGTCTCAATTTACCTCTTTTAATTAATTCAGAGACCTTTTCCACATAAGTTTTTAGATTTTTACTTGGTTTATGTGGTTGTTAGAAAGATCCATTCTAAGATAATATCATCCCTCTGCATTAAAATTCCTGTAGGAGAAATTCTGGAAGGCAATATGACTAGAATACAATTAAGATTTGGATTCACCCTGTAACTTCTCCTCCTGTAATTTCTCCTCAACAATTTTCAATTCCTTTTCTGATTCAGCTGTTAATTTTCTGGGACTATTCAAGTCTTTATCACCATCTAAGGTTTTTTTTTTTAATGAACTATTAGATTAGGTGTTATGCCAACAGCTGGTCATAGACTGAAAATGTTTCCTAATAATCTTTGAAAGTCATTAAGAGTCCACAACCGGTCTCTCCTGATTTGTGCCTTTTGTGTTCTAATTTTCTGTAAACCTGTTCTATAACCTAGGTAATTAACAGAATTTCCTCTTTGAATCTTTTCAGGAGCAATTTGTAATCCACATTTAGGCAAGACTTTCTTATTTCTTCAATTATCCTTTCTAAAGTATCTGTATTCGAATAACAAAATGTCATCCATGTAATGGTATATTAGAGACTTAGGAAATTGCTTATGTATTATTGCCAATGTCTGGCTGACAAAGTATTGGCTCATGGTGGGGCTATTGAGTATTCCCTGTGGAATACTCCTAGTAGGCTGAGAATTATTATAAGTAGTCACTGTGAAGGCAAACTTTTCTCTATCCTTTTCTTGTAAAGGTATAGTGAAGAAATAATCTTTTAAATCAATAACTATGAGAGGCCATCCCTTTTGTAACAGAGAAGGTAGAGGAATTCCAGATTGTAGAGGGCCCATCAGTTGAATAACCTGTCGATAGCTGTAAGATCTGTCACCATTCTCCATTTTCCAGATTTCTTTTTAACAACAAATACAGGAGAATTTCAAGGGCTTGTAGATTCTTCAGTATATAGAGCATTCTACCAACTGTTCTAAAGCCTGAAACCTTTCCTCAGCTAGAGGCCACTGCTTAACCCAAATTGGTTTCTCAGTTAACCATTTTAAAGTTAGGGCTGTTGGTACCTCTGATAGTTTATCGATGACTTTGTGTTCTTGTACAGCCCGAATGCCTGGTGTCTGTCATCTATAATATCTTCTAATATTTTCCTCAGAAGCATAAGTGTTTGGGGCTGCAGGAATGATAGTCTGGGTATTCCATTGTTGCAGTAGGTCATGACCCCACAAATTCACTGCAATATTGGCTATATATGGCCTCAGTCTTCCTCTTTGTCCTTCTAGCATTATGTATTCAACCCTTATTGTGCTTTGTTTTTCCTGAAATAGGGTTCAAAATCCTGAAGAGGCCAATTTGGATGGCAGGATTCTGGAGTAATGATGCTTACATCCACACCCATGTCTAATGAGCCTTCAATAAAAATGCCACTTATACATACTCTTAGCTTTGGTTTCTGATCATTTGTCGAAGCCTGCCAGAATAATACATTTCCTATGTCCTACTGAGGTTTCATCTTCCACATTTAACTGATCATTCAGACTAGTATTGTTAACAGCAGGCTTTGGATTTTTTAAATTTTCCTGGTGAGACACATTCTCCACAGTAACTGGGAATGACTGGACCACATCCATCATGGGGTCCTGCAAGAGGCCCCTCAAGGAGTTTCTCGATGGTATCAGGTTTTCTTGTCTATCTTTTGTTGACCTACATTCATTGGTCCAATGTTGGCCTTTGCCACACCTCCTACATATTCCTGAAGGCCAAGTCCTCCTATTTCTGACATTCCTAGAGGAGACATTCCTAGGAATCCCTTGTCTACAATCCCTTCTCAGATGTCCCATTCTCCCACAATTAAAACATCTGGTATTTTGATGTCTTCTCTTACTATTGGAATTTGCTTCTCCTACCCTTGCTTCAGTACCATAATCAAATGTCTCAACAGTCATTGTATGCAAGACCCATTCATCCATAGGTGCTGATCTGATCTTTAAAGGCCCAAGGATCCTTTTGCATTCTATATTGGCATTCTCATAAGCAAAAGATTCACTTATTATACATCTAGCTTCTTGGTCAGTTACCCCTTTTTGTACAACCCTAGTTAGTCTTTGTAAAAAGTCACTAAAAGTTTCTCTCTGACCCTGTTTAACTCTAAGATATGATTCAACTCTTTTTTTCTGGTTCCTGAATCCTGTCCCAAGCCTTTAAAGCTGCTGTGCTGCATAGGGACAAGGTGTATTCATCATAAAGAGCCTGATCCTGAAGATCAGAGTAAAGTCCTTCTTCCTGGGATATGAACAGTACTCCTTCCTCCTGGGATGTAGACAGTGCTCCTTCTTCCTGGATGTAGACTGTGCTCCTTCCTCCTGGATGTTGACAGTGCTTCTTCCTCCTGAGATGTAGACAGTGCTCCTTCCTCCTGGATGTAGACTGTGCTCCTTCCTCCTGGATGTGGACAGTGCTTCTTCCTCCTGGATGTAGACAGTGCTCCTTCCTCCTGGGATGTGGACAGTGTTTATTCCTCCTGGGATGTGGACAGCACTCCTTCTTCCTGGATGTAGACTGTGCTTTTCCTCCTGGGATGTGGACAGTGCTCCTTCCTCCTGGATGTAGACAGTGCTCCTTCCTCCTGGGATGTGGACAGTGTTTATTCCTCCTGGGATGTGGACAGTGCTCCTTCCTCCTGGGATGTGGACAGCACTCCTTCTTCCTGGATGTAGACTGTGCTTTTCCTCCTGGGATGTGGACAGCACTTCATCCTCCTCAGATGTAATAGGGATTTCCTCAAATGGGGTCTGCTGGTCTCCTTTTAGGCAAGATGGAAAAGAATATTTCCTTGTAGTCAGCTCTAAGACAGGAAGCTGGAGGAAAATTGGGGTATGCTTTTAGTTTCTGTGACCTACCTAAGAGAAGAAAAAGTCTAGTTTCTATGGCCTGCCTTAAGGAGAAAAAATGAACCGGCTGAAAGGAGGGCAGATGAAGGCACCAAGGAAGCTTTTGCTCTTTGAAGTCTGCATCTGGGGCCTTCTCTGGCTTGGCATTAATCTAGTCTTTGAGAAAATAAAAACGTTGGGAAGTAAACCTGGAATTATACTTGAAAATGGAGAAATATGTCACAGTATTATAACTATATTAAATTATTTCAATTTCAAAATTGTTTCTCTGTTGTTGTTTTTAAGCTGATGGAATAAACATATGCTACCTTATTGTGATTCTAGTAGTCCCTGTTCCCAGTTGTTTCTGTGACCTAGTTCACAGATAAATCTTTGCTTCAAAATTTCATTAGATGTGTTCCATACTGTGTGTGTATGTGCATACATGTGTTCTATAAATGCATACATGTGTGCGTTAGTTCAGTGCTCTATAATGATGCTAAATGCCCATGTGTCAGACTCTTCCTCAGTAATGACTTTTAATATAAAACAAGAGCAAATAATAGCTATTTATTAGTGCATATTGTGTGCTAAGCCCTACTTTAAGTAATTAAGGCATACTAACATTCTCATGGCAGCCCTTTCATGGCTATGCTTGTAACTGTTTTGTAAATAAAGAGACTGAGGGGTAGAGAAATGATTTAAACCCAGGCATGGCAGTGGGCATGGCGAACCCAAGTGTTGGGGACGGGGGCTGCTCGTTGGTCCCATTCACCCAGCCATGAAATAATCACACAGAAACTGTATTACATACTAATGTAATCCATTTCTATTAATCTGTGTATCACCACGTGGCTGTGGCTTACCTGATAAAATTCCCAGCATCTGTCTCTGTCAGCTCCATGGCTTCTCTCTGACTCTGCCTTTTCCCCCCAGCATTCAGCTTTGTCTTCCCCGCCTATCTAAGTTCTGCCCTGCTATAGGTCCATAGCAGTTTCTTTATTCATTAATGATAATCACAGCATACAGAGGGAAATCCCACACCACCTCTCCTTTTCTGTGTAAAGAAAAGGAAGGCTTTATCTTCAACATAGTAAAATTACATATAATAAAACAGGTATCAAGTAAGAATTACAGTTACAATATTTATATCTACTTTATCTTTTACGTAACTAAGGAAAACTATAACTGTAACTATCAATTCTTCAACTCCATCAAAAACTCCAGAAGGATATAATATTACCTAAGTAAATAGGAAGTACATTGTAAGCAATTTTCAAAACTCTAGAATTGACAGAGACATCTTGCTGCATAGACAGTCACCCAAAGTTCTTTTGTACCATTGGGGCATCCATCTTCAGCCTACAGGCCCATAGTATCCAGCAGACTTTTCCATGAAGCAGGAAATTTCAAAGACAGTCCCACCTATATTGGCAGTTTATCATTCACTTTCTTCTGTGTACTGCTGAATGTCTAGCAGACTCTTTTTTTTAAAGATTTATTAAGTAACCTGCCTGCATGTGAGCCAGAAGAGGGAACCAGACCTCATTACAGATGGTTGTGAGCCACCATGTGGTTGCTGGGAATTGAACTCAGGACCTTTGGAAGAGCAAGCAGTGCTCTTAACCTCTGAGCCATCTCTCCAGCCCTGTCTAGCAGACTCTTTCATGAAGCAGGAACCCCAAAGGATCGTATAACCTTTAGGAAAGTTCAGCAGTCATTTCTCTGTGGGTCCTGGATGTCTAGTTCAGCAGTTCAGGCAGGAGCAGTTTCTTGCCCAAATGGCGAACCAACTCCATGAGGAGCCTCTTCAATGCTCATCTTCCTCTTGTAGTAACTGGTGCTGTCAGGAGCAGATGTGTCTCAGTCATGAAAAGTCGTAAGCTCTTAAAACATTTTAAATGCCATATTCTCTAGTCTTTGAAAGGTTTGAAGAATGACTATCCATCTGAAATATATTTCTGTACATCTAGAAAATCTAACATGACTACAAGCTTGACTATTATAGATGATTATCTATTAATCTATGTTTTTAATTATATATTACATTTTTAAATGAGCTACACCAACACAATACCTTAATCAAGAACAGAAATATACATATAACAAAATAAACCAAGATCAATACCAGTGCAAATTATTCATATCTATAACATATCCCCCTTTAAATGTAAACAAACATTTATAGACAATATTTGAGAATATGGGTATAGTTTTCTCCATACTGCTTCCTGTTGATTGTTGAACATAGTAATTTTTGGAGGTGTTCTCGGCAACCTTCGGGGGGGGGTCTTGTTCCATCAAACCACACTAGTTTGGAAGCAATCCACAGGTTCTCATCCTCTGTGGAAAGAAGAGAAGAACCTCTTTTCCAAAGCAACATATCCTTAGACCCAAATTTGGAGGTCATGATACCTTTATAATATACATGCTAGTTTAGCTTAGCAGTGCATGCAATGAAATGTCTCTCTGTACTTAGCTCATTCACAGTCAAAAAGTTCAAAGAAAACACAATAATATACATAATCCAGACTCTCTGTGAATTTTCAATTTTTACATGGCTTAATTTTCTTTACTCCTTTTAATCTATGACTATCTGCATTCTGTCTCTTTAAGGACTTTATCCCTTTTTTAAACCCTTAACTTCCTTTTATGACTCTCTATACTCTTTTTCTTCTATCTTCCAAGCCTACGTACATTTATTCAACACTATGACTCATCTGGATTTGTCTTTATTGTATACCTGTGGTTCTTTACTGTCCAGGGGTGCTTTTTAAAATGCTAAACGCTTCTTAAAAATTACGGAACAGGGGACCAAACCGGACTCTCTGAATGTGGCTGACGGTGGAGGAGGACTGAGAAACCAAGGACAACGGCGATGAGCATGAACTCTACAGCATGGACGGGCTCACTGTGAGCCTTGTCAGTTTGGTTGCTCACCTTCCTGGACTTAGGGGGAGTTGGGAGGACCTTGGACTTAACATAGTGAAGGGAACCCTGATGGCTCTTTGGCTTGGAGAGGGAGGGAGTGGGGGTATGGGTGGAAGGGAGGGGAGGGAAGGGGGAGGACGAGGGGAAGAGATGGAAATTTTTAATAAAAAAAAATGATAAAAAAAATTAAACAGCGTCGTTACTATGGTATTCACAGTACTTTCTGCTTGCCTGCCCAGTCCAGCATGGTGGAGCAGCTTGCGCCTCTGAGAGCCATTCACACAGCCCCATTCTCAGGCACAAAGCCAGTCTATGTCATTAAGCAAGCTGCAGCACTGCTTTCAAACCCCACTCAAATGCTCTTTAGCCAGACCTCCTGACTGATAGAGTCAGAGTTGTCGCTGGCAACACCACCCAGAAAGCTGGCATTTCAGAATAGTGCAGCTTTTTTTCTGCTACTACTGAATCAGGAAAACCTCTCTTAAAGGGGCCATGCCTCTAGCAAATAGAGTCCATCCAAGAAAACGGAATGAAGAAGCTGAGCAGCTGTTTTCTTTTCTTTTTTTTTTTTGTTTTTTTTTTTTTTTGTCTAGAATTATTTTCCAAGCTCTCTCAAGCTTTTAAGTGGATTTGGTCAGCCCCATGTTGGCATGCCAGTCTGTTGGGGGAAGGGGCTGCTCATTGGTCCTGTCTGCCCAGCCATGAAATAATCACCCAGAAACTATTAATTCAGCCATGGCTTGGCCCATTAGCTCTAGCTTCTTATTGGCTAACTTTTACATATTAATTTAACCCATTTATATTAATCTGTGTATCTCCATGTGGCTGTGGCTTACTTGGTAAAGTTCCCAGCATCTATCTCTGGCAGCTCCATGACTTCTCTCTGACTCTGACACTTTTTTCCCAGTATTCAGTTCCATCTTCCCTGCCTACCTAGGTTTTCCCCTGCTATAGGTCCAAAGCAGTTTCTTTATTCAATGATATTCACACAGAGGGGACTCCCACATCACCCAGGCCTGGTTCACATCTGCACTGAATAGTGAGGAAATACTTCTCAAAATCAAAAAGATACTGTATAACACTTTATGAGAGACTTCATTCTAACAACCAGAACAGTAGCTGCTCCTAACAGTTAAGTCTCAGGCAATTCCTGTACAGAGTTCATGGATGTTTCTGTACAAACATGTACTTGCATGTTTCTCTAGGCCTTCAGTTAGTGCAGTA
This sequence comes from Arvicola amphibius, assembly GCF_903992535.2. NCBI lineage: Eukaryota > Metazoa > Chordata > Mammalia > Rodentia > Cricetidae > Arvicola > Arvicola amphibius. The sequence continues at coordinate 6,589,939 of NC_052047.1, read as the reverse complement.
AACCAAAATGAGACCAGATTGCAGAGACTTGAGTTTGTAGATATATAGGGTTAAAAATCCTCAGTGTGTAAGAAGTTTCTGAGTCATAGGAACTCGTGATCTTCCCAGCACACATATTTGCAGTAGCGGTGTATATTCTTAGATCCTCTGCTCTGTGAATTGTGCATGCCTCTGTGCAGAAATGGGATCAGAGTCTTCTTACCGAGATATTTTCATTGTATTCTGTGTAGGTAGAAGCAATTTCTCCTATCCTTAAGTATTTTCTATTTATTGGGGTCATTTATTTTTTGAATCTTCACAGTGGAAAGCATATGTATAGTAAACATCTTTTGTAGCTACTTTCTCCTAGAGAAACATGATTTTGTTAAAGTGAATCCACAATTTTCTTAGAGTGGAACTACTTGGCCAAGCCCTTCCTCTGTGATGCCTCAAAAGAAATGTGCTTTTGAAAGTGAGAGAGGCCTGAAGAGTTTCAGTCTCTGCTGTTGCCCCAGCCATTTCACCATTCAGGTGTGCTCTGTGGTGTGTGCATCAGCAGGTGAGTGTGCTCTGGGGTGTGTGCATCAGCAGGAGAGTGTGCTCTGGGGTGTGTGCATCAGCAGGCAGGTGACTGTGATCTGGTATGTGCTCATCAGGCAGGTGGGCTTAGCTTCATCTCTCAGTCTCTTCTGGGGACATGTGGCAGTGTAGTGTCAGCCCAGTACCTGCTGCTGACAGCTGGTAGATAGAGACCAGACCGGGACAACTAAGTATCCTAGGGAGGCTCTCATAACAGGGTTCTGCTCCAAGAACCTAATGCCTCAGAAACCCGGAAGATCCAGGGAAGCCTACTGGTGCTCCTGAGCTTTGCATTGGATCTCCTTTCTCTGAGAACCCACACAGTTCCTGTCTACCTCCGCTTCAGGATGCTTGATGGCCTTTCTCCAAATCCTGCTCTCCGTCACATGACAGAGCCTGCCTGCTCTTCAGGCCCGCCTCTGGGTCCTTATCTTTGGCTTAGGTAAGCTGCATGACCACGCAAGTTCTTGATGACTCATGATGCTTGTGCCTCTAGGAAAATAATTAAAACATGTCATTAACTCTTGAAACAGAACTGACGTACTGCTTATATTAAACAGCCTGGCTGTGATTCGATCAGCATGTAACCACTTAAAATGATTGCTTTTTCCCCCCTGGCTATACTAGGGACTGAAGCAGGACCTCGAGTGCCACACTCCATTTTAGCAACAGTGATTTCCTGCTCTCCATATTGTGTTATGTTCTTTGACTGAGTCCTTTGACTCTGAGAGTCAGTTTTTGTGTATAGGAGGATGTGCTTTCAAGTGTTTTCCAAAGTTCACATGTAGAAACTTATGTGCATCAGGGCTGACAGGTATGGCGTAACAAGAGCCCCTGTGGGTAGGTGAGTGCCATTGACATGGGAGTGGGGGTACTTCTCACAAAAGCAGTCTTGGGATAGAAGTGACTTTTCTTGGTGGCTTGCCTGTGGCCTCTACTGTAGGATGAAGTGGCAGCATTCCCAGACGCCACACTTGACCTTGGACTGCTGGCCTCCAGGACTGTAAGAAGTCTGTCTCTATTCCTCATAAGTTACCCAACTTCAGGCGTTCTGTCACAGCAGCAGAGAAGAGGGCTAAAGACACAGTGCCACTCGATATATACAGCACGGATGCATAGGGGTTTATTGTCTAACTTTGTATTTCTGAAAAATCTGCAGATTAATTTTTTTATCTTACTGGTAGAATTGGCTATGCAATGAAACATTGCTGAATAGAGACTTCTGGGTGAGACTGGGCAGCCCTGCTGTTTCCAGGGGAGGGGTAGGAGACATTCTGTTTTACAGAGGAAGAGCATTAGAAGTTCATGGACAGTGGTAGGTAGGATACCTGGCATGTATAAAGATGGAGGAGGACAGGCTGTGCACACCTGTGCATGCAGCTGATGGGAGGGGAAGCAAGAGAGTCACCACTGTGTGATACTGGTGACCGAGCACCTATGAACAGGCTGTGAAATAAGAGTATATCCAGACCAGCAGATGTGTGTGTTGTGATATGGGAATAAAGGAAATGCACTGTGGCTGCTCCAAAAGATCCTAACTTCTTGGCTATTGAACTTAAAGATTCTGAAGGAGTTAAAGTGCTGGATGGAGGTTCCCAAAGCTGACTTGTAAAAGTGATCAGTGACCTCAGGAGATACAGGCAAGTCTGTCTAGGACATGGAAAAGAAAGCAGCGGAGGGAAGATTTAACAGGTAAAATAAAAATGAGGTCTTTGGGGTAGGAAAAAAAGAAATTTCAGGAATGAAAAACTCAGTGAAGCCAATAAAAACAGAGTGGAAAGCATCACCAATAGACTAAGCCAAACAGACGAAAGAATGTCAGTGATAGAGGGCAAGGTTAAGGAAATTCCACACTCAAACACCAGTAAGGAAAAGAAAATAAAAACCACAGTTACAGTGTCCAAGACCTTTGGGTTACACATGGAGATCAGACCTAAGAATACATGTGATGGAAGAAGGAACCTAGATAACCACAGGAGAGAAACAATATTCAATAAAATTTTGACAGAAAACCCCAAATCTGGAGGAAAGAACATCCCCAAATAGAAATGAAAAGAAGAACCTTTTCCTGACTTATTATAGTCTAAATATCAATTATTTTTACATATTAAAAATTGTAAAGGAAAAACAGCAACTCACAAAAGTTAAACACATAAAAAAGATTAGTTCTCACCAGTCACCTAAAAGCAAGAAGAACATGAGAGGATGTATTTCAAAAACCCAAAAGTAAATACCTTTCAACCTTGATGGCCATATTCTGAAAAGGCATCTTTTAACCAATGGAGAAAGAACGGTTCAAGTCTAAGGCAGTTCATGATGCCTGAGCCAGCACAGTGGAGAGACTTGAAAAAAACACTGTGCAGAGAAGTAGAAGAAAGTTAGCCCCCACCTCAGGGTCCCAGGATGGAATATACTGTGTGAAATGAAGAAATGAGCAAAGGAAATCCACTTGGTCCAACACAGTATACCTGAAGACCCTTTGTGTTCATAGTGGGGAAAGAAAAGAACAAACAACCCAGCTAGCCAGAAAAATAGGCAACAAAATTGTAAGACTTAATAAATAAATAGTGTAGGTAGAGTTTTCCTGTCCCGATTACCTGCTCCCAAATAACTGGTAACTGCTTCCCAATAATGACTCAGAGACTTAATACAAATTATAAATGCTTGGCTGATAGCTCAGGCTTGTTACTAACTTTTACATTTAAATTCACCCATATTTCTTATCTATGCTTTGCCATGTGGCTCATTTTCTATACCTTCTGCTTTCTCAGTGGCTTGCTTGTATCTCTGACTCCACCTCTTTTTCATCATTCTCCTAGTTTGGTTGTCCTGCCTATGATTTTTCCCTGGATACTGGCCAGTCAGCTTTTTATTAAACCAATCTGAGTAACTAATCTTCACAGTGTGCAGAAGGATTATTCCACAGCATTTCCCCCTTTTGTCTTATTAAAAAGGAAGGTTTTAACCTTAACATAATAAGATTATAAACAACAAAAAAGTTATTAAATAATTGCAGTTATAATATCCAGTCCATTTGTATTTGACAAAATTAGAAAAATGTTTTATTGTCTATCCTATCTTCGTGAGTCTAAAGTTTTATATTTAATTTATCTTTTATCATAACTAAGGATAACTTTAACTATGTAATTTTAACTCTTTTAATGACTCTAGGATGAAATGTTACCTAATGACAGGGACATCAGGCTGACTGGACAGGCATCCTAGAGTCTTCTGTGACTTTGGGGATCTATAGCCTACAGGCCTGGTATATCTGGCTGACATTTTTGGGAAGCAGGGAATTTTGAAGAATTGTCCTACCTTGTCTTAGCAAAGTTTGGCAGTTACCTTTTTTTCATCTTTCGTCCAGTTTGGACAGTATCTTGTCAGCAATTGAGGCAAGTGCAGTTTGTTTGCTCACATGTATAGTGTTTTCCATAAAGAAAACAAACTTTATACAGACTTTCTTCAGTGCCCATCTTCTTCTCAGAGGTAGATTGGTGCTATGAGGAGCAGATGTGTCTCACTGTCATGAAAAGTTAGGTTATTAAACCTTAAATGCCATATTCTGTAGGTCTTTGAAGTGTTTGAAGACCATCCATCTATGTAAATATATCTGTGTATGACTTTGAAAGCATAGCTAACATGACTATAAGTTTGACTTATAGATGAGTATTATATCTATTTTAATTGTATATTATATTTTTAAATGACCTGCATAAACACAGTCTTAAATAAGTCTGCTCTTAAAGAGGAGAAATATATATGTGGTAAAACAAAATTACCTTTAAATTTGTATCAACAAACCAAAATCTACACCAATGGGAAATATTTAAGGTTAATAGTTGTTTTTAGATTAAAGTGGATTTAATAATCTACCCTTTTATCTTATCATTTCTATATCCCTCCTTTTCTTTTTGGAATGAGACCCCCTGGATCTAATCTCCTTTGTTCAGCTTTTTTTCCTATTATAACAACTTGTAACCAACAGCCTTAAATGATGATAAATATCCATAGTCCATCTTTTCGGAATGTGGGCATAGTTTTCTAGACTGCTTCTTGTCGTTTGTGGGTGATTTTATCTTTGGCAACCCTGAGAAAATTTAAGATTATGGTCAAGTCTTGACTGGAGTATTTTGTGAGGCTATCTCATCTCAGTCAGCAGCCTTGAAGCTGTTCTGGATGCAGAATTTTGAGGAGGCTGTTACAGGCATTTTGAAATGATGGATCCATTTTCATTGGTGTTTGGTCCCCTTGCTATGGAAATGCATAAACTATTAAAGTGTATCTGCATTAATACAAGCATAGATTGTGCATTGTACATGTCAGCCACAGATGATTTTTTTCATGTGTTTGAATACACATCACATGTCTTGTAGTTCTTTTAGGTTTATTTCTCTATGTCTGTAGTCAGGATCTCAGGGGGTCTTCCGTGATCAAACCTGATTTTCTTTAACCCTGATTGAATCCACAGCCTCTCATTTCCTGTGGACACAAAAGTGAAACCTCTCCCCCAAGGTAACATATCTTTTGACATAAATTTTGAAGTCAAGATATTTTTAAAATATATAGGTTGGTTGACTCTATTAGTTTTAAAAATCTACTGTCTCTTAGCAGCCAAAAAAGTTAAAGATAGCACAGTAACATATAGGATCCAGACTCTCTGTGTATGTCCCATCTTTACATGGCTTATTATATTTTTTATTACTCTCTTTGTTTTTAAGGGACTTTCTCTGCCCTTTTCTTTTCTCTCCTAAGCCTACACATATTTTTTAATGCACTGTTTTAAAAGTTTTTTTTTTATTTGAATCTATTTACTGCATATCTGGAACCTTTTCTGTCTACATGAGCAAAAACACCAAGCCTATCATGCAGCACACTGGTGGAGCTTGTGTTGGCAGCTTAAGCCCACAGGCAGTGACTGGGAGACTGTACTGTAGCCCTCGTGAGAGACTGAGTAACCTGCCATGAGGCTTAGCTCAGGTTGTACTGGCAACTGCCAGAAGATGTGTCTCTCTACTGTAGCCAACATGTAGAGACATGAGACTAAGATGCTAAGTTTGGCTCTCTCTTAAGCAAGACCTATTATCTCTCACCATGCACAAAATTAAATTCACAAAATAAATACCATGTAACCATTTTTTAAAAGAGGGCTAGAGTGATGGGTTGGTGGTTGAGAACACACACTGCTCTTACAGAGGTCTTGAGTTTGTTTCTCAGCATCTATGTCAGATAGCTCACAACCACCTGTAACTCCACCTCTAGAGGTCCCAGTCCCCTCTCCTGTACTCCATGGGCACCCAATCACACATGCATATACCCACACACAGACACACATAATTAAAATATAGTAAAATCATTTTAGAAAAGAACTACCATGTGACCCAGCCACACCCCTTCTGGGTGTGTGCCCGCAGGACTCTTAGGATTGCAGCCACGGGAATGCTGTAGCGCTGCTGTCCACAGAGCCACGCCCTGGATGCCACCAGCAGGTAAATGAGTCAGGAAGATGTAGTCCACATACACTGAGAATAATGTGGAATCTAGCTTTAAATTTGTGTGTAGAATAGTGGGCATGTGTGCGTGTGTGTCTCTGTGTGTGCGTGTACTCATAGAGAGACCAGGAAAGAGAAGGAGGAGGTGTAAAGGGAGTGGGGTAGTGGGACAAGAGGTGTCGTAGGGTACATGTGCCGTGAAAGGGTGGTGCACGTTTTGGTGGGGGGGTGGGGCATGGCAAAGGGGGGACCGATAAAAATTAAGTCTAATATGTATGTATAAACAGCAGTATGTCACAGTGATACCCATTAATTTGGATGCCAACAAAAGTTTTCTCTTTTTGAAGAGTGAGTAGAAACACTGTGTGTTCCATGAGGGCCAGGGTATGTTGACTGTCATGGCGAGACAACGGGAAGAGGGTGGGTGTCTTCTTCACATTTCCGGCTCAGCAGCTTCTGTTGTTAAAGCTCAGACCAGACACAGACATCTGAATGGTGTCAGCTCCCATCCAGGGCCTGGTTTATGATACTTCTCTGGGGAAGGCTAAATATTCTGGGTTTCATGCGGACAGGACAGGATTATCGTCACTGGCTGGCTTAGGGTACTTTATTTACCTCTGCCTGGCTTCATGACTTAGCCCAGTTCCCTAATCCATTTATTAATCTGCAAGAGATACATCTGTACAACTAAGCAGAACCTTTCAGTTATACTTTTGACTGTACAGTGCTGTTTAGTTCGGGCCTGACGCCCAGTGAAAGGCATCATGGTTGTGCATGTTTTCTGACCGGTAGAGGGAAATGTGGAAGGGTGAACTCGGCCCAAGACCTCAGGGAACCTGGGAAGCTAGCAAAAAAAAAAAAAAAAAAAAAAAAGCTGTTGTTTTCGTGTTGTTGACATTTTGAGTCCTTGAGTACAGAGATGGCTTTAGAGGATTATTTGAAGAAGCAGGATAGGGATGAGGGTGTGGCTCGAGTGTTTGTCCTGTGTGTGTGGTTCTTCTGCACGTGAGCCCCAGCACCCCCCACACACACTTAGGATTCATGCTTTCTTTATGTGTATGAAAAGATAAAATCAGTCACTTAATGCAGGTGAGTGGTTGAAAGCAAGAAATATTGTCAGTATTTTATAAGTAGATGAAATCAGCCAATAGGTCTGTTGTAAAAAGGGAGGGGGCCTGTGCCTAGAATAAAATGCATTAACTAGACTAGATTGAATCAAAATCTTTTGTAATATAAATTAAATGTTATTACTGGAACTAATAAAACTCGTATATGATAGCTAACTTTGTCTATTTGGTTTGATTTCCAAATACCCAGAGAATAATTAGACATACTGGAGTGTGTCTGTAGCAGTGGATACAGAGAGGCTTAGTGGAGCAGGGAGACGCACCCTGCATATGGAAGCAGGCTCCCTTTGACTGGAGCTCTGGACTGCATGAACCAGGGAAAGGACACCTGCAGGGCACTGGTATTCCTTCCGCTTGCTGCTCTCTGATGATGATCACCTGCAACCTAGCTGTTCAGGTCACCCGTCATGCCTTCCCTGCCAGTTTGCAGTGCCAACTGACGAAAATCTTTTCAAAGTTATTTTAATATTTATTATATATGTGCTTATATACACACGAGCCACAGCACTGGTGTGTGGAGGTCAGAGGTCAAAGGTCAGAGAACTCTCTAGACCTGTTCCCACCTTATGCCTTCACCAGGCCTGCAGAGCAAGTCCCTTTGCCTGCTGAACCATGTTGCTGGCCCTGAAAATCCTGCTTTAAACTTTATGCTTTATATTTTTGTTAACCTGTTGATTGGCTCACTAGCTCCTCAAATATTTGCTGAGCAAATACTCTGTACATGTGCATTTATAATTTGCAGCCACGTCCCTCAGCAGACAGTGTACTAAAGGAGGAGTCGGTGTGTCGAGAGTAACATACCGCTTACACACATCAGCCCACCATTCAGTATTCAAATGGCCCTTGGATCTTCATGAAGGTTGCTAGTGAAACTCATGGAGGATGTATTGACTCACGTAGGAGAAGAGGTTGGAATCCATGGGAGCCTCCAACTGTGTGGGGCCTAAAGCATGTGTGGCAGAAATCACCATCTTAAAGACAGCAGAGAGTTTGGATCCACAGTGATCCACATACTGCACCAATGCTTTCAGAGTCTGTTCAGGAGCCAGCGCCTTGGGCAGCATGGGCTGGCCTCACACTCCTGCTGTAAGTGGCCTTCCGTCACTGCACCAGGTATCTGGGACTACAGGGGTGTGACACCTTAGGGTTTCTAATATGGCTTACAAGTGACAGTCATGTGTTAGGATTTTCTTAGTTTTGTGTTTAGTTTCTACCGGTCTCCCTCATGGCGTGATCAAGTAACATAAGGACTCCCAAGGGATATTCTCGTAGGGAACAGCATGAGAGGAGGGGTTTGCTGGGTGCCTTGGCCTTAAAGCAGAGAGGTCTGAGGGGGCCCAGTTCTTGGCAGTGCTCTTAACCTCTGAGCCATCTCTCCAGCTTGGGCCCAGTTCTTGGCGTACGAGGAGCCAACCCTTCCTTGCTGCTGGGGTGCTCCACCCTGAGAAACAAACTCTGCTGGCAGCGCCACATTCTTAATGAGACATATTGTTTCTACGACTCTAGGAACCCAAGCGTCTCCTTTCCAAGACTCACTTCAGGCTGCTCCCTCCCAAAACCCGTCGGGAAAGTCCCATTCCCACATCCAGGCTCTCCCAGCTCTCCGTCCTCGCGACTCCCCTGCTCTTACTTAATGGCAGCCCCTTTCACTCTTTAGCTAGCACAGTGTAGCCTGTTAGCTGTTGCTGCCATTATATAAGATAAATTAGTCTGTCTGTCTTTCTTTCTTTCTTTCTTTCTTTCTTTCTTTCTTTCTTTCTTTCTTTCTTTCTTTTTTCTCTCTCTCCCTCCCTCTCTCCCTCCCTCCCTCCCCCCTCCCTCCCTCCTTCCCCCTCCCTCCCCCCTCTCTCCCTCTCTCCCTCCCTCTCTCCCTCTCCTGGGTTTCTCTGTGGCTTTGGACCTGTCCTGGAACTCACTTTTGTAGACTAGGCTGACCTTGAATTTACAGGGATCCTCCTGTCTCTGCTGGGATTAAAGGCGTGCACCACCACCACCTGGCTGAAATAAGGTATTCTTAAAGAACAGTTAGGAGAAATTTCCAGTTCTGGGAATTGTGTTGAAACCACACATACCAAAAGTTTAAAATCACTTTATTAAATCCAACTTTATGGACTTCTCTATAGATGGAAGAACTGGTGGATCCGAGGCATCCTCACCCTGACCATGATCTCCCTGTTTTTCCTGATCATCTATATGGGGTCCTTCATGCTGATGCTCCTGGTAAGTGATTGGCACTAGCCTAATGCCTTGGTTTTTCAGTAGTTGCATATCATTGAAGTCGTTGGAGCATATCATCATAAAAAGGTAACCCACGACTTGACAGCAGCAAGCTCAGCTCCTTTAGCAGTTTCTACTTCATGAAATGATGTAGATGAATCTTGTGTTGGTGCAATGGACCCTCAGTGTGCTCATGCAGCAGAGACCAAGTGGGCGTGCATTAATACATAGATACCTATATGTCCAGTATTGTGCGGAGCATTAGGTGTGACAGAAATGCATATAGCACTTCCAAATACTTATAGCTGACTCGATCCCTGACTTCATAGAACTTAGTGTGACAGCAGAAATGCTCAGAGGACTCAATAGTGGTAAGTCTCATGTGTGACAGCAGAAACGCTCAGAGGACTCAATAGCGGTAAGTCTCATGACAGGCCATATTTCAGCACAGAGGTAGAGAAACACGCCATCTGATCTGAAACAGGGATAGCAAAGGCTTACAGAGAGATGGTGTCTAGGCTTGATCATGAAGATTACCCAAAGAAAGCAAGGTGGACGTCAAGGTGGCTACCCCAGTGTCAATCAAGGGAGGAGCTAATGACAGAAGGTGGTACCGCGTGCATGGGATCCGAGTTGACCTGTGTGTAACTCTTAGGGTTGAGACTGGCGAGCTGAGTACATGCCCTCCTGGGAGATTTAGATGTGTACGGGAAGCCAAACAAGTCATAGGGCAAACAGATAAATTAAGCTCTGACTTCATTCATTTCATAAATGCTTCAAGGTGACTGGTGCACACCGAGTGTTACTGAAGCCCCGGGGTGTGTTAAAGATGGTGCTCAGAAGAGCATGCCAGCCTGTTTTCATAGTGCTTGCTGTTTACACTGTAAAGAATGGATTAGCCGCTTCTCAGAAGACTAGCACTGTCAGAGCAGAAAAGGAGTTGGCAGACGGTCCGGAGCATTGCACAACGCGTGAGCGTCCATCTGAAGGTTGAATAGGAGTCATGGAGGTGGAGAGAGGAGCTGGGAGTATCCATTGACTTATCAGGTGTTTCCAGTTATCCAGGCATGGCTTAGCCATGAATAGTGACGACCATTCTTGGGGCACACAGTGTCCTTCATTATTACTATAAGGATGAGTTGAGAAGGTGACAAGTTCTCTAGATAAAACTGTTCACTCCCCTGGCCAGGCACCGCTGCTCCCACTGTGGCCCCTGCCCTCCTGGGACATAGGTGTGCAGCAGGCAGCTGTGCCCGCTGCTCCCCCTGTGGCCCCTGCCCTCCCGGGACATAGGTGTGCACCAGGCAGCTGTGCCCGCTGCTCCCCCTGTGGCCCCTGCCCTCCCGGGACATAGATGTGCACCAGGCAGCTGTGCCCGCTGCTCCCACTGTGGCCCCTGCCCTCCCGGGACATAGGTGTGCACCAGGCAGCTGTGCCCGCTGCTCCCCCTGTGGCTCCTGCCCTCCCGGGACATAGGTGTGCAGCAGGCAGCTGTGCCCGCTGCTCCCCCTGTGGCCCCTGCCCTCCCGGGACATAGGTGTGCAGCAGGCGGCTGTGCCCGCTGCTCCCCCTGTGGCCCCTGCCCTCCCGGGACATAGGTGTGCACCAGGTGGCTGTGCTGGTGCTGGTGTTGGACCCTCCCTTTCACTCTGTTGCTTTCCTCATCTCATCTTGGTTCTTGCAGCCTCTTCCGTGTACTCACATTCCTCTTCTGCCTACTGGAGAGGACAAATGCCTCTAACCCATCTTCCTGTCTTTCACTGTGTCCTGTTGAGAGTAGATATGATTATCAGCAGCATGGTGTGCTTTTCCTTTTATTAAAAATACATTTGAAATTAAAATTAATCACAATAAGTTTTATCAGCACAGGGAGTCAGGGGGTGATGCCCCCAAGAAGGGCCAGATTACATTTCCATGACAAAATTCAGAGCAGTTTTAGAGATGTTCGTCTTGCTGTATTGCCCGAGCTGGCCTTGAACTTGCTCATGTGGGCCAGGCTGACCTTGAACTTGCTCATGGAGGCCAGGCTGGCCTCTGACTTGCTCACTAGGCTAGGCTGGCCTTGAACTTGCTCAGGAAGGCCAGGCTGACCTCAGACTTGAAATCCTGCTGCTTCAGCCTCCGCAGGGCAGGGATTATAGTGTGCACCATGCTCAATTGGATCCTGATTTTTAAAAGAAAATCATCAAACTGCCTAAACTACTTCAGATTTCTTTACCTTTCCTGCTGTCTAATGGAATGTGAAGCATTGTGTTATTTAAATCCCTGTGCTATTTTTTAAACATTCAGATTATGTTCTGATTCTTTAATAAGAACATCTTTAATTTTGAACATACTGGAGCACAAGTAAGTTCTGATTTCATAAATCAGATTATTTTCTTAAAATAGATTCCTAAAGTAAAAATAGGCATTTTTATTTGCATAACACACATCTGACACTTGACATGTCAAAATCTGTTCCGTCCCCCAGCCGTCCTGTGTAAATCTGCTGTTCCAGGCTTTCCTTGCTGCTCTGTGTTCCCGCCTCACCTTAGCCCTCTAATGTGTAATGTTGCTTAAAAAGGCTAAGTCGAAGGCTTGCTTCCCACTGGGATCTAATCACCGAGAGGGGTCTGACCTAGTCAGGGTTCCATCTGATGGACTTTTCAGAGGTGTGGCAACTTCCAAAGGTGGACCAATGGGAGGAGTTGGTCCAGAGCAGAGCGGCTGTGACACTTGTCTCTTCTCCGGCTCACTCTGTGCCTCCTAGACTGAAGAGCCTGTTCCACGGTGCCCCCACAACTCCATGTCTGCGTCACCATAGATCCCAAATCTCTGAACTGTAAGACCTTTGCAATAAATTCTTTCTATCTTGTGTGGTCAGATGGCATATTCCTAGTCTCCACGTGCCTCCCCCACCCGTGACACTCTGCTTGTTTGCACTCCGTTCACACACACATTTGTGCATTCTGACAGCTCTGAGCTCCTTAGTCAGCCTTGCATGCTTCGGTCATCTGCAGACGTGACTGGCTGTTGTCTGTTTGATGCTGCCCGTCCATCCCCTACCATAGGTGTGTGTGGTTGTTTCCACATGGCCTTCAAGTTACGTGCTTCTTCACAGACTCTCTCTCTGAGAGCAAATGCCCCAGATCACTTCCAGGACTCCTCAGTGGCTGTTAAAGAATTGGCTCTTGTTTTTAAGCTCCTAACACATTAACTGGGCCAGTGAAATTCTTTCAATGTTTATCGCTACCAGTGTCAGTAGCACGGTGTATCAATTTCTGCATAATCTCCTGGTTCTTAAAACCATAAAGACATTTTAAAGATTCTTATCTCTAGCACTTTGAATTCCTTAGTTTTGGTTGCCCCAGACATTCTGTAGCCTCCTCGCCAGCTGTAACGATAATCACACAGATAACACGGCTTTTAAAGCCCCTTTCCTCCTGTCCGTTCAGTGCTGTGCTCAGTGCTGCGTGGGTGCTGATGAGATCGTATCACTGCACGTGATATTCTAAAAGCTCTTTGTTCTCTAAATAGTGTGGTTTGCCATTTTGTCTTCATACTGAACTTTGTCCCCATTCTTTGATTATTTTTTGTGAAAATAACCTTTTATTTCATATTTACACAAAGATTATTTGAAGAATGACCTTTAAATATCCTTTGTTTTATAAGACACGAATGACTTTTCACTCCAGTCTTTCTTTACTTTCCTGTACTATGAGATAATATTTCTTTATTATGTGACTAAAGGGAACACTTATTTTTTAAAAGTATATGATTGATAAATATTTGGTGACAAAATAGCTTAAAAATCCCTGAATGGCAGGTGTAGCGGGCGTGGTCGGCCGGCAATGGGAAATAACCAAACTAGCCTTATGTGAAATACTCAGCTTTAATAAAAGGAGAAAATGGGAGAAACTTACAGAGCCAGAGTTCCAGCGAAGAGCAGGGAACCAAGAGAGCAAACAACCAAATCTTTTAAAGGTATTTTGTGCCCCGGAGGGGTCACGCCCCTCAGACAAGGGATTGGTCAGCCTCCCCAACAGGCAGGTTTGAGAAGGCTAGTTTATAGAAATCCTTCTCCCTCTCTACCCCGTGTATGCATGTTTGTGTGTGTGTGCGTGCACTTGTGTGCCTGCACTTTCCCATGCATGCATGTCCTGGAGGTGGAAGATTGCTGCTGAGGGTCTGTCTCTGCACCTTCTCTTTGGAGGTAGAATCTCTCATTGAGCCTGGAGCTTCATGCTCTGGCCTCTGTCTGACCCATGAGCCCTGGGATGCTCCTGCTGTCTGCTCCATCCCTTCCCCAGTGCCAGGGTTGGAATGTCATGTGTGTCAACCTAGGTCCTCATGCTTGTGCAGTGTGTTGCGTTATCACTGGCTCATTCACCCAGACCCCAAGAGATGCTAAAAAAAAAAAAATACACTTTCAAACATGAATTTGGAAACTTTTTTCAATGAAAGACCAAACAGTAGTGTTTTAGATTCTAAGCTACAAATTGGCCTGTTATAGTCTTTGATTTTTAAGCTCTTTAAGCTTATAAAAGTCTCATTTTTTTGTACAAGATTGCACAATGACAAGCCCTTGGGTGTGCTGTTTAAAGGAAGGAAAAGAATCCGTTGTGTTCACCAAGACTCCCTTCTGGCTCAGAGGTTCTCACTGTGCTGTTTGAGTCTTGGAATTGGCCAAGCTTGAGCAAGATGTTGCAGTTGTTATAGTTTAAGTAAAATTATGGAAGGGGAGGGGAGAGGCAGATGGGAAGGTGAGAAGGGGGAAGAGGTGGGGGGATGGGAGCCAGGGCAACAGCTACCTTTCAGGGAGAGAGATGGAAAGGAAGAGGCCCTGGCTGCAAGGAGGAAGGAAGATCTGCCTGCCTCAGCAGTGGACAGGGGAGGCGGGGTATGGGGTGTGTGTGAGCAGGACTTGTCTCTTAAAGGGACAGGGCAGACCATTACACCCACATCTTTTTTTTTTTTATATGAAAAGGCAGGAGGTTAGGCACAACAGGTTAGAGGAATTGGATTTGCGGATTCTCAAGATTGCTTCCTGCTTATTTGTGGGCATCTTGGGAGGGGGGACCTGAGAAAGCTGGGTGCTGGTTACATCCTGGCATACCTGGTCTCTTTGCTCCTGTCCAGTGTTTGTGGTATGGAAACGTCTGGTGTCTCTTACACATGTTTAAGGCACAACAGAGGATAAAGTTAAGTTTAGGGAAAAAAATTTTAGGACCAGGGAATTGAGAGGGGCGTATCTGACCTGTTTAAGGTGGATCCTCCAATTCAGCTTCCTGATACTCACAAGAATTCTTTGGGTTTATGAAAATTTAAACAGCAGCAGAATGATTGTGACAGATGTTTTTCTCCAATGAAAAGTATTTTTAAGACTATGGAAGGCAGTGTGAGAGAGATTTGATAAGTTGTATTTGTCTTCACACCTTTATAACCTGTAGGTACACACCTTAATAACTTGTATTTGTGTTTTACTGAAATTTGTTTGGTGAGGTTGTCTTTTTAAACTGACAAAACCTCTCAGCTGTCAGACTGCATCAGAGATCTTTGGAAGGATAAAGTTTTACTTGAGTTATTGTTTAAAAAACTACATAAGAACTTTCTTGGTTGGCACCTAGAGCTACTCCTCAGGGTCCTCCATGGTTGTTGAGGGTTGTATTTGTCTTTTGCTGTTTAGCTCAGGGCCTGCCAGGCTCCAGAAGATCCTGTGGGCTAAGAAATCTGTAGGAAGACAAGCCTACGTTGGCCTGAGTAGCTAGGCTGTCGATTCCAGTGATTCTGTCCACACCTGGAGATCTTCAGTTTAGATGAAAGGCAGTTTTCCCCAGTGGTCAGCGCTTGGCAGTTGAAGCGAATGCAGATGGACATAGTCTGTGTCCGTCTGTCCGTCTGTCTTCTGTGGAGGAAGTAGAGTGCTGCTGCTAGGAGCCAACCTGTCTGTTTTTGTTACGAAAAGTTTTTTTTTAATAATTAAGCATTTAAATGCCATATTCCCCAGATCTCTGAGCAGATGAGGGCTGTTTACTGGGTATAGATAAGTCATAACTACAGTATAGACTCCTCCTGGAGAAGTGGGTCTGAGCTTGACTGTACTGGCTCTCAATTTAACAGGTAAGATTTATACTTGTAAAAAGACAGAAAGAAGAAAAAATTGCAATAGAAGGTTAACAGCAGAACTGACAGTAGTAGAGAACAGCTTATTATATTTTAAATCAGGGTTGGATTAAGAGACTTAAAAGTACATACCAGTTTAAAATATGAGACTTATTACTTTGTAGTCTGGAATAAGATACAATGAACAGAAAATTACAACATTTAACAGTAAACATAGGTGCATTTAAGATACATGTATGCACGCGTGCACACACACACACACACAGTGAACAGAAATTGGGCAAAGTGGATGCTTTGGTGGGCTCTACCAAAGGCATGCCACTGTGTAAAACAGACATGTAACAGAGTCAACACCAGGGAACCAGGTAGGGAATACCTCAGTAAAGATGGCAGGACTTGGTCACCTGACCTGACTCTCAGTTAAAATGGCAGTGAAGTCAACTGACCTCAGTTAAGATGGTGGTAAGGTCACCCATGTAACAGAGTTAACACTGGGGTACTAGGCAGTAAAGATGGTGGAACTTGGCAGCTTGGTCAGCTGACCAGTCTCTCAGTTAAGATGGCAATAAAGTCACCTGACCTCAATCAAAATGGTGGCAGTCACATGTTGTATGGAAGAGAGACCTAGAGGCATGATCTGCCCTGTTGCTGAGATGCCATGCCAAAATCCCCTGTAGGGAGCAAAGGCTAGAATTGAAAACAGCTGCCTCGTGGATCGGTTTCTGTGGGACCAGTGGTAGCGGTGGCAGGGACAGTTTGAGGAAAAGTGGAGCTGGTGGGACACCAGCAGAGCATTCACAGGCGGGTAGGTGGCTGAAATGTGAAAACCCACCAAAACAGCAAACAAACACCACAGGGCCTATAGGAGGACGTCTCCTCTCTATAGGCAGGGTGTTAAAGCCTGACGGGCTTCTGTCCAGTTGACTCAGAAGCTAGAGGCAAGAGGCTGCTCTGAGCAGTCTCTCACGGCGGGGACTACTTTTGAGAGGTCCAAAAGAAAACGAAAGGAGAAAGAAAATCCTGAGTGACCCTGGGGCCCCAAAACGAATGCACCACACAGCATGTGCAGTGCTAATAGCATGGGAGGACCAACCCAGTTGGTATGGTCACGTTTTTAGCTATGGGAAGCTACCAGAGATGAATGTCAATGAAGGGCTCAACCTCAGCGGTGAAGGCTGTGGTTGGCTTACTGGAAGGGGAAAACTCACCACGGAAGCCGCTGGTGTGTGTAGAGGTTGGTATTTAAACAGATAGAGCTATTGCAAAGAAACTGGTTCTGGAGTCCAGGGTTTCACACGTCCTCCGCTGGCCCACCTGTGGGCAGGAAAGAGCGGGGAGAGAGCCTGGCCAGGTCAGGAGCACCAAATGTTAATGGTAAAAATAAAATACCATAGGTCCCCGAGTGGTGCCAGTGGGCAGCAGGCACGAGACCACAGTGGGCCGCAAATGCAGCCAGTCCCAGGCAGGGAGCCACACAGCGGGTGAGAGACAGAGACCTGTTAGGCACACCATGCAGAGAACGTGGGTATTTATTTAGTGGGTTATAGAGGGGAAAGGGGAGAAGTGGGGAGAAGGGAGAATGGCAGAAGCTGCCTCTTCGGGAGAGAGACTGAAAGGAAGGGACTCAGGCAGGAAGTGAAAGAAAGATCCACATCCTCTGGCTTACTTGGTGGATGGGGGTAGGGGTGAGGAGAGTGGGGGAGGGAGTGGGCGGGGCTTGTCTCTTAAAGAGACAGGACAGACATTATAGCAGCCTCACCTCGATCCCTGGGTTTATCACTGGGAACACAAGGACACCTTGCAGGGCAGAGCTCCAACAGCTTTGTTGTCTGTGTGGACGTGCCGGCGACACTGCCCAGACTGACTGTTGCTGGCTGTGGGCCAGTCTGCTCAGCTGTGAGAAGGAGGAGACCATGTTGCCATTATTTGTCCTGGACATTACCTTTTATTTTTTTATTTTTTAAGGTAGAGTCTCACTGTTTGGCTGTGGCTGGCCTAGAACTCACTTATGTAGAGATGGGGAAAGCCTTGAACTCACAGAGATCTACTGCCTCTGCCTCCTGTGTGTTAAGTAAGATTAAAAGTCCAAGCCACCATCTTTGTAAGTGTGTTGTAGCGTGTGATTAAAGATACATACACCCAAGCAGACTCCCCTCAGTCAACTTTTTCTCATAGTAATCTAAGAGACGGATGTGGAAAAACTAGAACTGGCTGTGCCGTACTTGTACCTGTAACACAGGAGGCTGAGGAGCTGAGAAGGGAGTGAGAGGCCAGTCTGTCCTATAGTGTGAGACCTGTCTCAGAAAAGATTATCCATCTCGAGAAATGGCGAATATGTGGCAATAAATAATAAGAAGAAACTTCCCAAGGACTTGCTACCTCTGGCTATTCTTGGGAAGATCCCAGGCCTTTGTTTTAACTATCCTTTTGCTGCTCCATTAGGCATCACTTCCTTTGAAAGAGCGAATATTGCCTCTTTGCTATTGCCATTTAGAATAATTAGAAATAGGTAGATTAAGACTCTCTAAAATACACATGGCAAGATGTTGCTTTAAGTCACACAGCACAGATATAAACACTGGAGATCATGTGACCCTGTTGTTTACTCTTAGGTTCTAGGCATCCAAGTGAAATGCTTCCACGAGATCATCACCATTGGGTACAGAGTCTATCACTCCTATGACCTCCCGTGGTTCAGAACACTGAGTTGGTGAGTGACTGACACACTGCTCTGGATAGGGAAATTGAATCCTTCTCTAACGTTTTTAATTGCAGAATGATTTTAGAGAAAGAGAAACATGCTGTAACTGAATTTATAAAAAAGAAAATAACCTTTGTTCCTCCTCCAGCACAGTGATCCTCAAACTTTCATTTTAGTCTTTGTAGTGACATCTAATAAATGATTAATATATATATATAATTTTTCATTTTATTTCCTTTCTGATCATAATTTTATGAAAAGCTCTTTTTCCCCAGTTGATCAGAGAACATCAAATATTTGATTTGTGTGTGTGTATGTGTATGCGTGTGTGTGTATGTGTGTGCAAGTGTGTGTATGTGCGTGCAAGTGTGTGTATGTGCATGTGTGTGTGTGAAGCTTTGCTTTACTTATTTTTTATTTTTAATTTTTTTAACATTTAAGGCACTCATCCCTGCCAAGACTTTGGAGTAAGAAACACGACACTATGCTAGCTCATAGTCAGGCTCCATGGTCATGCCTTTAAGGAAGCTATTCCATTAACATCTTCCCTGAAGCCACTGTCTTCCTAAAACAAGTGTTTCTCACCTCTGGGCTTAGACTATTCTAAATAGTTCCTACCTGAGTGTGCTGACTCAGACCTTTGACCCTGGTTCTGGGATCCTGGCCACAACAACTTGTTCAATTGCCCATTGTCTGAGGCAGGAGGGCCATGAGGTCAAGACTAGCCTAAGAGGTCAAGGCCAGCCTGAGAGGTCAAGACTATTCTGAGAGGTCAAGGCCAGCCTGAGCTGTGTAATAGGATCCTGGAGATAAGGAAAGTGGTGGAGTGGTTGTTGATATTATAAGGGGCCATTTTTCTCCTAGTACTTTTCTCTGTTCTAATAAAATATATGGGAAACACACACACACACACACACTAAATCAAAATAAGAAGAATCATTGTTTGATTGGGACCCTTCTGGGCATTGAGAAGAACTGAGAAAAATGTCAGAACTATGTGCAGGGCAGTGGGGGAGATGGTCAGCCACCTCTTCCTCCTTCCCTCTTAACTAGCTGGTGGGGCGAGGTTGTGTTCTCCAGGATTAGTTATTAAACATGAGAACACTGAGCAGCCAGGAGTTAATTTTCATTATAAACTCAATGCTGTGTGTGTGCGCAGATATGTGCACATCTGCCTGTTCACTGTAAACTCAGTGCTGTGTGTATGTATGTGAGTGTGCACGGACATGTGAGCATCTGCCTGTTGTATTTTGACATTGTTGTCTCTGATACTATATTTTGATTGAACACATGAATTGTACTTGGTGAATTGCTGATTGCTGTTGACTGATTGGTCTGAAATAAAGTTTGAATGAGAAAACAGTATTTTTGTGGAGTGTATTTTGAATTAATCACTCAAATTTGTTTTTTTGCCATCAAAATGCAGGGAATAATTGTGTCCCATTTGGTGGGGAGAGCATTCAGACACACCAAGCTAATGGGTTTCAATTGCAGGTACTTTCTCCTGTGTGTGAACTACTTCTTCTATGGAGAGACAGTGGCAGATTACTTTGCTACGTTTGTTCAGAGGGAGGAGCAACTACAGTTCCTCATTCGCTACCACAGGTTTATATCCTTCGCCCTCTACCTGGCAGGTAAATTGAGGTCAGTCTGCACTGACCTGCATTAATGTTTCCCACATGTGTCTTTACCTAGGTTATTTAAATGCATTTGTGTGGTTTTTTTTTTTCTGTTGCATTCTGTTCCGGGCTCTCTTTACATTATTTCTCATGCATAAAACTATTTTTCCATTGTGGGCTTAAGTAACATTTATTCCCTAGTGGTAATTAAAAAAAACCCATAATTATAGCATTCCATGTTCCTGAAATTTTTCTTTTCAATTTATAATTAAAAAGAGAAAATTTGAAAGATTTATTAGAGTATGTATTAATCAAACATAATTTGCAGAGAAAATTTTGCAAATATATATTTATAATTGTCCCTAGGGAATAAGGTTTCATCTAGAGCAGTGGTTCTCAACCTTGCTAATGCTGTGGCCCTTTAACACGGTTCCTCGTGTTGTGGTGACCCCAACCATAAAACCACATCATTGCTCCTTCATTCTGTGACTTTGCTACTGTTATGAATGGTAATGTAAATACTTCTGGAGATGGGGTTTGACTAAGGGGTTGCGACCCACAGATTGAGAACCACTCTCTGGACGATCCAGGCAGTCTGCTGGAGAAGGCGTGTTTTGTGGGCAAGCTTGCTTCCAGGACGCCGGTGCCTTTCTCATTGCTGCAGATTAGGGCGTGGAACCCAGTGTGGAATGTCTGGGGGCTTTCAGAGGATGGGAAGCTTTTTTCCTCATTTATAACTTTTTTTTTAAAATCCAATCTGTTTTCTTCCCTTAATTTTAAAAGTTTTAAAGATTAAGCTTTAATCCCAGCACTCTGAGACACAGATCTCTGTGACTGCCAAGCCAGCCTGGTCTACAGAGTGAGTTCCAGGACAGCCAGTGCTACATAGAGAAACCCTGTCCCCAACTCCACCCCCCCATGTTATTAATAGACGGTTCAGTAGTTAAGAACACTTGCTGCTCTTGCCAGAGATCCAGGTTCGAGTCTCAGCATGCTCGTCATGAATCACCGCTGTCCAGTCTCCCCTCTGCATATACACATCCATATAATCTAAATGTATACATAAGGTCAAATAAATGTCTTTACAAGGTGATTGATGATGTATTTACAGAAGGTGTGTTCTTAGAAATAGGCATTAGAATATTCCTGCCCCTTCAGTTTGTAGGTAATCAATCCCTTAAATTCTCGGCAGCTGGAAGGACTGTGGCCCCTGCTGAGAGGTCACCCTAAAGTTCTGTAGCCTGCGAGGCAGGGCTGCCTGCTCCTCAGTGCACATCTGTGCTCTGTGTCTTGCTCTGAAGTCAGTTTTGAGATGGAACCTTTCCTGGGGAGATAGGAATGCACCTTATTGGTGCTTAAAAAAGTTAGTGAAGTTAGCAGGAAAATGTTTTTAGTGGCTTCTGGCCTCTCTGCGTTTGTTCATTTACTTTCTTTGGCGGTTTTTAGTGGGGCTCAAATTGAGGGTCCCACATTCCTTGGCAAGGGCTGCGTCTCAAGTCTGTCTTCTGCCATTAACCCTGCAATCTTGCTGTTTCATGTTACTGTTACTATAATATAATAATACTATAATATTACTTAGTAATGATTAATTAAGGTATGAATTATTTGTGCTGTTTATTAGTTTTGTTTTTTTGTTTTTTTTTTTTTTTGTTTTTTTTTTTTTGGTTTTTTGAGACAGGGTTTCCCTGTAGTTTCTAGAGCCTGTCCTGGAACTAGCTCTTGTAGACCAGGCTGGCCTCGAACTCAGAGATCCGCCTGCCTCTGCCTCCCTAGTGCTGGGATTAAAGGTGTGCGCCACCACCGCCCGGCTTGTTTATTAGTTTTTAAAAGCCAGTTTCCAGAGATTTGTAGTATAAACAGCATCCCTACCCCACTCCTCTCCAATGTTCTCTTGTTTCTGTGGGTGATATGCCTATTCCTTTATTTTTGGCATTATTTATTTTGATGTTGACTTCTTGTTAAATTCCGTCTTGTGTTCCACAATCTCAGACCTTTAAGTCATTATTTATGGTACTTAACTGGTATCCAAACCACGACTTCCTATAGCGCCAAATACTGTCTGACTTCCATTCATATTTTTTAAACGTTTTGTTTGTCTGAGTGTTTTGTCTGAATGTATGTCTGTTCACTATGTGCATACAAGGCCTGAGGAGGTCGGGAGTGGAGGGCACTGGAGGCCCTGGAACTGGGGTTGGAAACAGTTGTGAGATACCAGGTGGGTACTGGGAATCAAACCAAGGTCCTCTGGAAGAGAAGCCAGTGTTCTTAAGCCACAGGCCATCCCTCCAGCCCCTCCATTCATTTTTAACTCTTTACTCTTCCTTCTACTGAATCAGCTGCTCTACCTAGTGGAGCCATCCATATTACCCATGCATGTAGCCCACGTGTGCTGGTAGTGTGGTTGGTTGGATGGTTGGGTGTTCTCGTTTTGTTTTGTTTTTAGATGTCCATACAAACCTGAGACTGTGTCTTTACTGTGGTTACTGGAGGTCCCTGGGCACCTCCTCCAGCATTCATGACTCAGTTCTTTCCCAGGTGCCCCAGCTTTTTTGACTTCCCTCCTTGCAGAAGCAGAGCTTCTAATAGTGCCCTATGGCATGGTAGAGAGGGGAACGCTTTGTGTTCATAAGTTCTTGGCACACTTGTGACTGATCACCATGACTGGGGCTTTGTGCTGCTGCCAGTCCTTTTCCTTGATGCTTCTCTTGCCGCCACTGACCTTTGGTGTTGGTTTTGGAGAACACCTTTGGCCAGCCCTGGGGTCTTAGGACTGCAAAAGCTACCCATACTGCCTGCTGTTGAGTCTTGCGATGTTTTCCTTCCATCCTCTTGGTTCTGGTTGGTCTTCATCTTCATTTCTTTGGTGGCATTTGTATGGACTGCCAGGGCCGAATAGAAATGAGCATGCATGTTCAACTGAGCTTCAACCTGATTTGACTTCTTCCCCTGTCTTCACATAGCCCATTGCTTTCTCATTCCTGTGAGCTGTCAGGGACAGCCAGCTTTTCTAACAAAGTGCCTAAAGTCAGTGGAGTCTGAGTAGTGTGGGAAGGCTGTACCTGTGCCTACTGCTGACACGGGCCTGGTCTGTACCTCTCCATGGGAGGCCAGAGAAATGAAAACCATGCCAAGATTCTAAAATAGTCTTATTAAAGATAGGATTTTTTTAAAAAAATATACTCTATATTTTGTAGTAAACATTCAGAAAAACAAAGAAGTATTCAGTAAGATCATTTTGATGCTTTGGAGCCTTTCTTCCTGTCTCCAGGGGCTTGCTTAAGTTACTCTAATTTTCAGAGTATTCTAGCTTGTACGCTACTTTCCTATCTTCCGTCACCTATTTTCTTAGACAGATGAAATGCGATTATCTATAGCTCATCATCTCCAGTTAATGTAGCTTCAGGTGGATGTACAGTAACACATCTAACCCACGCCAGTGTCTCCTGATCCGTAGTTGTACAGACTGCAGCTTGCAGTCCGACCGGGCACAAGTCCGCGTATGGAGACTGCCCTTTCCGCCCTTCCCACTGTTGGCAGCTGTCGCTCATGCTTGAGAATAGCATCTGTTGAGCAGAGACAGACAGTGAATTGATTTTCTTGTTTCTGTTTAGACATTCTACAGATTGTTCTATATATGAAAGATTTAGAATCTCATAAAATAACCATTGGTTGTTTTTCCCAGTGATTTCTGCTAGATATATTTTCCCACATGGTAATAGGCACAGTGGTCACAAAGCTCATTTGAAAGTCACTGGTTGGGGCTGGAGAGATGGCTCAGAGGTTAAGAGCACTGGCTGCTTTTCCAGAGGTCCTGAGTTCAATTCCCAGCAACCACATGGTAGCTCAAAACCATCTGTACTGAGATCTGGCGCCCTCCTCTGGCATGCGGGCATACATGGAGGCAGAATGTTGTATACATAATAAATAAATAAATCTTAAAAAAAAAAAGAAAGTCACTGGTTCTTCTTTGAACAAACATTCAGGTCCTCAGTGCAGCACTGACAGCATGGGGGACAGTGGCTGACCCCAACCTTGTGTAAAGCCTGTGAGGCTCAGTGCCCCAATTCACGGCGGAAACATGATGAGCAGGATTAACAGAAGCAGGAAGAGAAGGCCGTGATTGGAGGAGGGGGGCTGAAGAAAGCTTGGAGAAGAGGTGTCCGGTGCCATGAAAAGTGAGGAGTAGGCAGGTCTCTGCTGTTCATCCAGGAACAGAGCTGAGAGGATGGCATGTTCAAGCCCGGAGAGTGGTACCTACCTGTGTCTCCAGAGCTGTTTTTGTCCCAGAAAGGGTTTGTCCTTCTCCCCGGGAAGCCACATGGGGTTTCCACACCAAGAGAAGATAAAAGCAAAGTCTGTGGCTATGTGAGAAATGGTTTGGGAGCAATTAGCAGGGAGAGGAGCGAGGAGGCAGAGCCTGTGCCCTGCAGATTTATACTCAGCATCTAAACCATGAACAGTTAGCTGGTCCTTGGAGCCCAGCCACTATTTATGACAGTCTATGAAACATTGCTCTGGGCCCCAGGTTATTGGTTTAAGATATACTTTCAAATTGAGATCTTTATATATCCATGTCTAGTTGTAAGAATTAACATTTGCCTTTTGCATTTTGCCCAGTTCCTACCCATGTAGCTATCTGAAAGCTCTTGTGTCATCCTAGGAGACAGACATTGTCATAGTCCTGCAAAACACACACACACACAGCAGCTTGGAGTGAGCAGGGAGCTATTCGGTCCAACTCCGTGGCTCTCAATGCGTGTGGTTCTCATTTGGCCAATTCTTAGAGCTCTCTGTCGAGCCCGGCAGTGAGTTTCCTTTTGTGTTTGCTGAATGATGAGAAGGCTGAGAACGTGTTGATCCACAGGACGCTTTTGAGCGCTGTCACCTCGGCCTCACTGCTTTGCTTGTGGTGCTGATGAGTCTTTAAGTCGTCAGCAGTGCGATGAGTCTGACGGAGCTGGACTTTGAGATAGTGTAAGGAGATAGGAACCGTGCCGCTCATTTATCTGTATGTTCACAGGACAGTGTGAAAGGGCGCTGGGAAATGCTGGTTTATTGCCGTGACCAAAGGACTTTGGAAAGTGTATATCCTAGCTGTTGTATAAAAAGCAAAGACAGCCTAGGCTGATTCATTGACATTATATTTTATTGGAAAAAAATGTAGGTTTCTCTGGGTCTGTCCACCTCATCAGAGGCCATGAAGTTCAATGACTTGCTTCCTGTCATACAAGACAACTCACTGAGTAGAATCTCAAAGTTGTCCTGACATTAAATAATCTCGTCAGAAAGAGAATTTGACTAAGAAGCAAAGAAAAAAAAAAAGTCAGCAAGACTAGAAATAGTACAAGTTTCTCCAGAGACTAGATTTGCATAAAAAAAGAGCACCATCTCCCAGGCTTGGCGACTTGGGTTGGGGCTGTTTAGGAATGAGAGCAAGCATGTGGTTGTTAAGTTCTGTGATGTGGGTTGATATGTTTGGGGTGCTTGATCCCCAAAGGACATCAGCAGCTACAGTCACGCATGTATTATCTGAGCAAAGAGGATTGTTTTGCTTACATGTTATATGTGGTTGTTTTGGTTTCTGTAAGATCCTTAGGTAATTGATCAGTCTCCTTTGGCAGCTTTTCTTCTCACATTCAGCTGCCCTGACTCTGTGTATCAGTGTCTGAACTACCTGTGCCTTTAACCTTTGTGTGTACAGCTCAGCGTAGTCTCGGGTGTGACTCGACCACACAGTGCAGCGTGCCTCTGAAGTTACCTAAGATGATACCAGAAGTTGGGGTTTTGGCAAGTAGTACAAAAAGAATGAGGAGGAAGTTGGTAAGCACCGTGTTCAAACCCAGGCTCCTCCTCGTGGCCAGTTCAGAGTTGACACCACATGTTTACTGGGGTCCTTAATCACTAATATTAAAATTTAAAAACAATTATTTTTCTGTTTTCCACCTCTTCAGCTGGACAGTAAGCTCTGTAATGCTCATGACTATCTCACTTTTTTTTTTTTTTTTTTGTATTTTGCACCTGGAATGTCATAAATGCTTGATACGTTTTAAAACTGTTAACTCATTTTCTGAAATGTCTTGTGGGCTTTTCTAGTATCTGTTTTTCCTTCATTTGTCGTGACCTGCACGGCCATCTTATCTGCTTCTATTCTTGGCTATAGAGACTTTGCTTTGTCTGTTGGAAACCGGCTCTTGCTGCTACCTGGGGAGTGCTTGGGATGGGATGCAGGATGCTCATATCTGCATCAGCACCTCCAGCTCAGCCAGTCCCGCTCCGCTCCACATAACTACATCACAGCGAGTGGGTTAGGGACCCGTGCTAGTGTGCCTTCTGTTGCTGTGGTAAAACACTGATCACAAGCAACTTGGGGAAGAAAGTTTCTTTGATTTATATTTTGTGATCATGGTTCATCACTGAGGGAAGTCACAGCCGGAACCTGGAGGATATGGGGGAACCTGGGATGAACCGAGTATATGGGAGATCTTGACCTACTAGCTTGCTCCCATTGCTTGATCTGCTACTCTAGACTACTTGTCCAGGGGTGTCACTGCCTGCAGCGGGTTGGGCCCTCCCAAATCCATCATTAATCAAGAAAACGCCCCACAGCCATGTCTACAAGCTAGTCTGATGGAGGCAGCTCCTCAGTTAAGTGCCCCTCTTTCCAGGTGACAAGTTAGCAAAAACTAACTGACCTTTTTAGTGAATGCTGGTGTCTGTAATCATCTAATAAAGCCTGTGATTTTAATTGAAAACATAACTATTTAAATATTCTTCAGTCAAGAAAAGGTATGACTGTGGATCCAATTGTAAAAATTATCTTAACTCTGGAATTACTAGGATATAATATGTACACTTTTATGTTTTAAGCATAAAATATTCACATAGCCATGTAGTTGTGAATGATAATGATTTCATATCTAGTTTTTTTTTCCCACAAGACAGCGTGGGAGAGACTCAGTTCGTACAAGCAGCACACGCACAGACACGACACACGCGACAGAAGCACACGGGATTCGAACTCGGGAACACACGCACTCACGTGAGCGCGCCTTACACGATGAGCCACCGCGCGGCTGGCTTCATATCTAGTTTTTAAAAGGATGCTTTTCTTTAAAAATATTTAGCTTTAGATAAACTTGATATCTTAGTCCTGTTCTGTTGCTGTGAAGAGACCCCATGCCCCAGGCAACTCTTATAAAAGAGAATCTTGCTGACAGTTTCAGAGGCCTCATGCATTATCATCATGGTGGGAGCATGGTGATATGCGTGTCCCTGGAGCAACTACTGAGAACTAGATCATGGCTCCCAAGCTGAGAAGGAGAGGGTGGTACTGAGTCCTCAAAGCCGTCCTCTATGACACACTCCCTCCAACGAGGCTGCACCTCCCAATCCTTCTAATCCTTTCAAACGGTTCCATTCCCTGGCAACCAAGCGATCAAATATATGAGGCTATAGGGGCCATTTTTACTCAAATCACTACACTTTGCACCTCTTCCCCTGAAGGCAGAGACGTGTGTGGTCTTGATGCATTTAGTTCTTGAGTAGCTGCAGTCATCTAATAATCCCTCCCCAGGTGAGTCTCCCCCTCCTTGGCACCTGTGTCTTCCTCGTCCCCTCTCTAGAGCTCCCTCCATCTTTACTTCCCTGGTTTCTGTGCCTACTTCAGATGATCTATTCACATCTGAAGACTGGAGCTAGGATCTGTAGATAGGAGAATGTATAGTGTCTATCTTCCTGGGCGTATGCCAAGGAGAGGTATATCCAGGTCGTAAGGTAGATCTGAGTTTAGCCTTTTGAGACTTTCCCACATTGATTTCCATAGCGGCTACACCAGTTTGCAGCTCTACCAGTAAAGAACAACAGTTCTCCTTTCCTACACCCTCACCAACTTTTGTTGTCAGCTGTCTTTTTTTCCCTCCCTCCCCCTCCCTCCCTCCCTCCCTCCCTCCCTCCCTCCCTCCCTCCCTCCCTCCTCCCTCCCTACCCCTCCCTCCCTCCCTCCCTCCCCCTCCCTTCATGTTCAATTTTTCAAGACAGGGTTTCTCTACAGCCCAGTAACAGCCCTAGCTGTCCCAGAACTCTGTAGACCAGGCTGACCTTGAACTCACAGAGTTCTGCCTGCCTCTGCCTCCCAAGGGCTGGGATTAAAGGTGTGTGCCGCCACCATCACCCCCCTCTGTTTTCTTGATCTTAGCCATTCTGCTGGAGTAAGATGAAACCTCAGTGTTTTAATTTGCATTTTCCTAATTGCTCAAGGATCTTGAGCGCATTTGAGATATTTCTTAGCCATTTTTATTTCTTTTGAGAAATCTGTTCAGATCCTTGGCTCAGTTTTTAATCGGGTCATTTATTTTTCAGGACTATTTTGAGAGTTTTTATATATTTTGGGTATTAATCCTTCATTAGGGGAAGAGTTGTCTCAGATTCTCTGCTCTGGGGCTTCCTCTTCCCTTGACTGAGTCTTTCCTATGCTGTAAGGGATTTTTAGTTCTGTGAGGTCCCATTTGTCAGTGCTTGGCCTTCATAGCCAGGCAAACGAAGTCGCTTTCAGAGAGCGCTCCTTATAGTAGTTTTGAGTAAGGTCTTTGGTGCATTTGGGATTGATTCTGTGCAGTGTGGTAGAAATGGCTCCAGTGCCAGGCTTCTGCGTGTGGGCTTTCATAGATTTGAGGAGTCAGAAAGGGGAAACGATACCTACTGCATCCATATATGACATTCTCAGTGAAGAAAACAAAATCTCGTCATCACAGACAGAAAACCAGACTTTCACACACTTGGCAGCTGAAGCAGCATAGGTTTCATGTTGTAGATCTCTCCCCATCTCATGAATATTGTTACAGCTTTTGCATGCTTGCAGCAAAGCATGTTGGCCTCCTGGTTTTGTAGTCCAGCAAGCCCATGATCCTGTTGGTGACAGGTAGGAGTAGGAACTCTGGTCAGCTCCCCATCGCCTGTATTTTGTTGTGGTCCTTTGTAGTGGACATGTAGGGTGAGGTATCAAAAGTAGATAGAGGCCGATTCCCTGCTTGCAGAGATATGCCCTCTTGGTTATCCTGCCTGGTGAACTGAGCACAGAGTACAAGGCCGAATGTTTGTCTCATGTGGTGCAGGTCGGTTGATAACAGACTCAGTTTCTGTGTTAGGTCCACTCTAAGCCCACTGCAGAACGCATGGCGGCTTATCTCAGCCAGACTCAGCTCATGCGTTTTCAGTCTCCAGCTCTGAGCAGCGTGTCTGTGAGCTTACTGGTGTTCTGAGAGAGCCCCTTGTCGTGTTAGTGTATGAGTGGGGAGTTTCCCTGAGTTGGGTACTGTAGCATGTCTTCATCTCAGTGAATGTATGTGATGCAGTCAGACACTGGGAAGTGAGAAGTGACCTAAAGCACATGCTTCACTGTATGTATACTGCTGGTCTGAGAAACTTCAAGTCAGTCTTTGTCACTATAAGTTATTCTTGACACCTGAGTTTCCACAGAACCACGTGACTTAAGGGCCAGGAGCATCTAAACATTTCTTTTATTTCTGTGATCCTCAGTGAAGAAACGAAACTTTTTTCTTCGTTTGTGAAGTGGTGTGGAATGCCCTTCTGCATATGTGTTGCTGTAATTGGTTGATGAAGAAAACCATTTTGCCAATGACTTAGCAAAACCAGGGGAGAAATCTGAACAGATTTAGAGAGAGAGTAGGCAGAGTCAGAGAGCTGCTGAAAGAGAAGGGCACGCAGATACCTTACCTGTAGGCCACAGCCTCTTAGTGATACACAGATTGATAGAAATGGGTTAATTTAAGAAGTAAGAGCTAGCTAGGAATATTCACACTACAGTCATTGGCCAAATAGTATTGTAATTAATACAGTTTCTGTGTGATTATTCGGGTCTGGGCAGCCAGAAAAGCGAGCATAGTCTCTGCCTACAGTGAAGTGGTGATGGTGAAGGGTAGCTACATCAAGGGTGTGGGAAGGACTGGGTCAATGCACGAAACGCTTAGATGGAGTTAGGAACATAACATGCTGAGTGGGCATTAGCTGCCATAGTTACTAATTTTCATAGACATTGAACACATTCTGTAATACTCTCAATCAATGGACATTTTATGTAGTGGAATTTCCTATGCTGAAGATTAAGCATCAGACCTCACCCCCCACATGCTAGGCAAACACTCAACCACTAACCTGTCAGCCTGCTCTTGGTAAATTGATAATTTGAGATGTTTTCCAGCTTCCATATTAACAAGGGACTAATTCATTTAATTAATGTAGGAGACAGAGATTGAACTTTTTCCCATGGACTGTGTCTGGCACTTTGGAGATTTCACAATTGTTCCTTCAGGAGTCTGCTTAGGATGCTCTCTGTAGGAGAGGTAGCGAGTGATGACTGACATGTGCTTGGGTGAAGTGCAGGAAACTGGTTTTGGGTGTGGGGGGATGTTCAGGGATCTTATACTTGTGCAGAATCCCACAGCTTGTCTTGTGTTTCTGAACAGGTTTCTGCATGTTCGTGCTGAGCTTGGTAAAGAAACACTACCGCCTGCAGTTTTATATGGTGCGTATCAACAGTTTTCCAGTTGCGTTCCCTTTCTTCCTGTACATGAAGAGATGACAGTCAAATTAGCTAATGTCTCACCTGAGCCCAAGGAACTTACCAGGTTATTTTTGTGTGTGTTCATTAGATACAAAATGCTGAAGTTGAAAAGATTTTGAGATTTAAAATATACAACCGTCCCTAAAGTGTTCCTGAAACATTTTTAGGTATTTTCAAAGGAAATAATGTAAATGATACATTTGAATTCCCTAACTGTGGGAATTCATCTCTGGGAGAGTTGCTGAAGCCGAGCAAGTTTGTGTCACGTGTGGACAGTGTCCTTGGACGCTGGCTGTTGGCTTCAGCGTAGTGCAGAGTGTGTGGCTTCGTGGTGGCTGTGGTCAGGCATAGTCATCGTTGCCCTCGGGTAGTTTGGTTGGTGGAGGGAAGCAAGATCCATGACTTTACACAATGAGCTGCTCGTTTCCCTAAAGCAGAGCTAATTATAAGTCTAAAGTACAATGTGGTTCTGAGAGGTGCAACTCCGGGATCAGCAAGGTGTTTCTCAGTCGGCTCATACTTCCCACTTGAGCGTTTCTTTAAGAAGACATTCTACAAATTACTATTGCTAAGAAATCTGTAGTGTTCCCTACATTTATAATTTCAGGTGATCCTAGAATAAAATGTTAATGAGATCTAAGAACATCAAGACCAATTGGAAATAACCAGACCTCCTGTCAGGAACACGGTTCTAGGACCCTTGTGAATAACAAACTCTTTATGCTTGAGCGCCTTCTGTTTCTCAATGGTCCACTGGATCCTCCTTTGCACTTCAAATCATTCCTGTTAATTATAAGACTTAACATAATCAAATCGTATGCAAACAGTTATTGCTTAGGGAATAATGACAAGAAAAGAATAAGTGTGCATGTTGATCCATGTATCTGTGGTTCCTGAATTTGTGGGTATAGGATTAACCGTATGCAGAGGGCAGCTGTGCAGTATAATAGGGCCAGTTGCCTATTGGAAAAAAGGATGTATTGTAATGTAACTACTGTAAAGCGCTTGGTTCCTTTAAGTGTGTACCAGTAGACTAGAAGAAAGCAGTCAACATAAAATACCGTGTTAAAATGTAAGTAATGTTTAAGAGTAAATAAAAATCTGAATTATTAAAAAAATCACCTCATAATTACCAGTCTAGTTTATCTGATGAGTACACAGAATGACTGTTTTTAGTTCACGCTCTGCTCATAGGAATTGTGCTGTACGTCACTAAAACAACCCACCCTCAGTCTGAGGGCCAAGGAGGATGATAAGGGAAATAGCACAGGGCTTTGAAATTCTGAAATTGCATAATGTCATTGAGCAGACTTAGAAAGATCGCCTTTCAGCATGAAAAGATGGAATGTAAAGGCAGTTGAATCCTGAGGGTTTCAAGTATTCAAAGTTAGAATAACTCTTTGCAGGGGAAGGTTGTCAGGAAACTAAGGAGAGACTGCAGCTTCAGCATGCTAAGTGTGACGCTCTCAGACTAGCACTGCTTCCGCATACCACAGCAATGCTGTCAATGGAGTGCTCCAAGATGGCACCTTATTTCTTTGTGTTTTTAAAAACTTAATAGTATGTCTCACTGGGGTTAGCATTCCTTTTATCTGTAAATTAAAATAATTTTGCTAAATGTTTTTGTTATTTCAGGGTTTTAGTAGACAATGTGAAAAATGTAATTTACTAACCACACTGTTTTGTTTGTATGATCCTATCTTACAAAGTTTGATCAGAAGTCATGGCAGAAAACTTGTGTTTCAAAATCGCTCTTGCTAATTGGCTGTTTGCTAACTTCTGTGTTGTTGGGCTGTTGACAGTTCGCATGGACCCATGTCACTTTACTGATAACCGTTACTCAGTCACATCTTGTCATCCAAAATCTGTTTGAAGGCATGATATGGTAAGGGATTATGTTGTGTTATGCTGCATTCTGTTTTCATGTGTTGCCCTTTAACCCCCCTGATGCCAGGCAGTAGCTTTCCGGTTTCCACTACTGCTTGGAGACCACTTGCTATCTCACTGACTCTTACTGTTTGACAGCCCAGCACAGAATGCCTACCCAATGGCTGGAGACCCTTTCTTCTAGTTCCAAGCAAAATGCAGAAAGTCTTCCCCAAAACCCAGTTCCATTTTCACATGCTAACAAACCCCAGCGTTGTATTTTAAAAACAAAGGTTAGATGTTATTTACATGGAGTGCAGAAAATGGGGGGGGGGAGCTGGCTTTCAGTTAGCAGGTTGGAGAAGTGCCTTTTCTCCAGGTGACACTTGGGCAGGTCCTGCTTCACTTCTGGGAAGGAGCAAGCTTCTAGACCGTGTGTGTGCAGAGCTGGGTGCTCCACAGTACTGGGATTTGTAGATTCAGACAGCATTTTTATTAATTACAGGTAATCCAAATTCATAATTAGAAACGAATTGGAATGGAGAAAGGCTTAATAAAGTTCTCTGTGCATGCATCTAGATGGTGAACACGAGTTTTCTCCCTCCACATCCATCGTAAAGTCACCAACTAGAATCTTTCATAGCTAACTGGAGTTTGCCAGGATAAATTGACCCTCCTGACAGCTTACCAAAATGTCCATGTGTTTGTATAAGCACTCTGGTTTAGGGATGAATATCATATAAAACCTTTCAATTGAGGGAGAAATGTTGCTTATATAAATAGGTTCTGCAAAGTTATCAGAGTGTGACATAAGCTAAGATAGAATTAAGGTTAATAATTTTCCTGAAGGAGAATTTGCATGAAGAGCTTGGCATGAGCCTGTCACTTTAGTCTCTGCTTGCACAAGTGACTTGTTTTGCATTTTACAAGGCTGCTCTTGAGAGGCGATAGTTCTTGAAAGTTATTCCTTATAAAACTAAAATGTAGCCGGGCGGCGGTGGTGCACGCCTTTAATCCCAGCACTCGGGAGGCAGAGGCAGGCGGATCTCTGTGAGTTCGAGACCAGCCTGGTCTACAAGAGCTAGTTCAAGGACAGGCTCCAAAGCTACAGAGAAACCCTGTCTCGAAAAAACCAAAAAAAAAAAAAAAAACAAACTAAAATGTACATGTTTGTAACTATAGAGATTGGTTATTTAATAGTTTCCTTAGCAGCATTCTCTAAGTTTAGAGATAGATTTTGTTCCGTCTCTTGGCTAAAGGAGCAGGCGTGTGTGATATTTTCTGCTTCTCCTAGGCCTTGTCCTGTGCTTTGCTCTGCTCTGTCCACTGTGTGAGCTAAAGGGTGAAACGTGGGTTTACTCTGAGCTGTAGAGGGGATAAGCTTCGCTGTCTAACCACACAGACTTTTCTCTGCTAATCTTTTCAAGGTTCCTTGTCCCAATATCAAGCGTCATCTGCAACGACATCACTGCTTACCTTTTCGGATTCTTTTTTGGAAGAACTCCCTTAATTAAGGTAATGGAAATGTTAGACAGAAGCCCTTCCCACAGGCTTACACAGGCCACAGAGCGCTTCAACCATTGCTGCTCTTGTGCTCTTCCCAAACGCAGCAGCTTGCCACCGTGGAGGGCAGGAGTTCCCTCTGCTGTCATGTGTTCAGCTGGGTCTTTCATGGGGCCAACTCTATTTTCCTCCGCTTGTGAAGGCTCGTCTTCATTGCTCAGTTCTTTAACCCACTCCCAGCATTCCCGTGGCTAGCTATGCTGTCTGTTACTAAACTGCCTAAAAGAGCAAGGCGCACAGTCTTGATGTACTGTCCTCCAAAGATTCCCAAGTTCATCTCCGTAAAAGACTGGAGGATCTAAAGCCAGTGGTAAGAGGTTGAGGCAAGGAGGAAAGCACATGTGAACAGCCTGCCATTTTGCCTTAGATTTGTTCTGTTTATGGACAGTGAAGGCAAGGGTATGAATTAAATTATTCAGATCTCATTTTGGGCAAGAAAAACCAGTTCTTCATGAAAAATCCAACCTTTTCCGTGGACTTGTTTTTTTTGTTGTTGTTGTTTTGTTTTTGTTTTTGCTTTTAGAGAGCTTTTTATGTTGGGACTTCATGTAGGATTCAGTTTCTACACTGAGCCAAGTGTTTAATAGGATCTCACACATACATTCCTTGGCTGGGAGGGAAGCTGTTAGGGAGGAGCTGCTGGAGTCTGAATTAGCCTTGTGCTGTTGGGAGCCACGTGATGAAGTGTACTGCTCTTGAGGAGCGTGTGGGTAGCCTGCCCCTCAGAGTGAGAGTGCCTCCCCCAGCTCTCCTCTCGTGGGCGGCTGCAGGGCTGCAGATGTGCAAGGTATGCATCTCTGAGCTGTGTCTAAAGCTGCTGCGCAGAACGAGTCAGCATGTTTTCCATGCTCGTGTGGGCTGAGCTCTAAACTACATGCTGCGAGAGACCGAGACCTGTGCAGGAATCCTAGGGACTGCTTCTGAATGCCTTCCAGGTGATTTCAGCAAAGGAGATTATTTGTATGATATGCCCAGGAAGTTGGGCAATTCACTTGTGATCTGGTATGAGTCAGCTTGAAGCTTTCTTAAGTAATCAGCAGACACTTTGAGCCCACTCGATGGCAGCAGTACAGACAGGGAATTGTTCCCAGGAGAAGGTGCATTGGTTCCTTCTCTGTGGCAAAACTGTCACCAGATTTGTTAAGAAACCATTGCTGCCAGCTAGTTTAGCAATGAGGTTTCTCAACTTCAAATTAAATAGTCTACAAGGAGCTCAGGTAGCTAGGGCTGTGACCCATTCCTTCCCCCTGAGTCATACACATCTGAATTCTTACCTTCTGTGGCAGCGTAGGGCGGTTATACCACAGCTCCTGAGTTTTCTCTTATCCCTTACCCCACTGAGTTCCAGACTTCCCTCCAGATTTTGCTTCCTGAATGTCTCATTGACTGGGAAATAGTAGCCAGACTGAAACAGACACCATGTCTATTCTCAGGGCACAGTCTGCTCCTCTCTACCTAAAGGTAGACGTCGATTATGGGGGTGGGTGTTGAATATTTCATTTCAGAAGGAAATCTCATGTATCTTGCATATTGGGACTGAGCTGAGCATGCTAGTACAAATTTATAATCTCATCAGTGGAGAGGCTGAGGCATTACGGTTGCGAATTCTAGACCCAATGGGCTACATAGTGGGACCCTGTCTGCCCAGCCTACCTGGCAAACGAGACCACCTGGACTGCTGCATGGCTGTGCCTTGTGGTCCTCTGGTCAGCACTGGCGATGTCTGCATAGGATGACTAATAATCTCACTCTAAGAGAAGCATGCAAGTCGTGAGAAAATTATTTGCTATTGAACTTATAGCCCTTAGAAAGAAAGAAAGAACTTGAGGTTACTTAGCAGGATGAGTAGATATCACAGTACACCACACACGTTTGAGGGGCTGCCACCCCCCCCCCCCCCCCCGCATTAGGTGCCTCTCAAGACGCTCGCTCAGGTCAGTCATGACCGTGCAGGGGACAGCTGCAGTTTCAGTGTTCAAATGAGAGCAAAGGGAAGAGATGCACAGGGTATTGGGGGAATGTATGAGGAGTACGTGTACTAACCTTCTACCTTCTCTGGCCTCTTTAGCTGTCTCCTAAGAAGACCTGGGAAGGGTTCATTGGCGGTTTCTTCTCCACCGTCATATTTGGATTCATTGTGAGTTCTACTGGGGTTTTACTTTTATTTATACTCTGAAAACACATGCTAGGGTTTTCTAAACCTACAAAACCACAAAATGCTAGTAATACGTTTATTAAAACTTACTAAATAGGCACCCATAGTC
Source organism: Arvicola amphibius (assembly GCF_903992535.2). Classification (NCBI taxonomy): domain Eukaryota; kingdom Metazoa; phylum Chordata; class Mammalia; order Rodentia; family Cricetidae; genus Arvicola; species Arvicola amphibius. The sequence continues at coordinate 6,553,851 of NC_052047.1, read as the reverse complement.
ATTCTCTGCCTTTTGATTAGTATGGATTCTGTGATGATCTCCATCTGCCGCAAAAATAACTTTGTTTGATGAAAAGTGAGAGCCACACTTACCTGTAGTATGACAGACCGCCCATCTCCACCAATACATCCCTACACCTAAGAGTCAGGGAGCATCTCCAAAGATGGGGAGGAAGGATTTTTAGAACCAGAGAAGCAAGGTATCTCCTACAAGATAGTGCCTTTCATATTTGCCAGGGAGCTGTACCCATGAAATTTAAATAAGACCTGCATGGTGATAGCACTGCCTGCCATTCCTGTGCACAAGCCATTGGAATCTCTTCCTAGCAGCATGTTTGAACAAAACAGTGGAGTGAGTGGCTGGGGGAGAAATGGAATCAGATGAACAAGATGTTTTATCTTCTCTCCCATTGCCCTGGCTGAGGAGGGTTAATTTTAAAGACTGCACCGATGACATCGTGGGCTAGCAAGGGGCAGTGGTGCCTTTCTCCTGCACTGTTGTGCACTGTTTGTTTAGTGTGAAGTTAGCACAGTCTGTGTGCAGTAAACCTCCCGCACAGCCGTATATTTACAATGCACTCCTTTACCACGCCGTCTTGGGCCCTGCTAAGAGAAACTACGCAGACTTTTAAAAAGTAAGGTCTCGGCCTGGAGAGATGGCTTTGTGAGTAAAGGCCCTTTCTGTGCAAATCCGGGAACCCGAGTTTGATCCCCAGAGTCCCCATAAAAAGAGAAAGGGGAAAACTGACTCCAAAAGCAGTCCCCTGGCATGGGGACACACACAGTGTGTACATACTTAGAACATTGAAAAGCCAGATCTCCTATAAGGCTCTTTTAAGATCACATCAGCCCCACCCCTTCTGAGATTGTATGGAGATCTCTCTGCTTTTGAAAATTCTTTTGTTCTCTGAAGGTTTTTCAGTTTCTCCTGGGACCATCCTGGCCTAACTCTGGATGGAGCCAAATGCTGGTGTACAGGCACTTGGCGTCCGGCTCTGTCCGCTCTGGCACTTGGCTTCCTCTTGCCTGGGCACTATCTCACAAATTCTTGCTTTGGTCTTCAGGCTGCCTATGTGCTGTCCAAACACCAGTACTTTGTGTGCCCAGTGGAATACCGAAGCGATGTCAACTCTTTTGTGACAGAATGTGAGCCCTCAGAACTGTTCCGGCTTCAGAGTTACTCCCTCCCTCCGTTCCTAAAGGCAGTGTTGAGACGGGTAAGGGCAAATGGCTAGCCGGTGTGTCTGGGGATCCATCTTCCCATCCAAGCTTCATTAAAAAGGGATGCACTGGTTCTGTTTTTTTCCAAATATATAGAAGTGGGTTGTATGCTTGTTATCTTAAACATCGAATGGCCATTAACATTTCCAAGCATATGTGTGTACACTGGGAATTTATTTGCATAGTGATTTAAATACTGATAGCAGTTTATATTTTTAAATATTATTTTAAAATATAAATAAAATTTAAAAATAGATTTTTACAAGTAAATGAATGTTACTGATAGGATTTGAGTAAGTATAAAGCTTGAGACTCATCAATTGAAAGAGTCCTTGATTTTTCGGGGTCATTATTAATACAGAAATCTGGAAATGGGCCTTCCATTGCTATCATTTAAAGCACCTGAGATGTCATCCCCCAGATTGTTTGGTATGTTCTACATTAAACTCTGTTACATCAGTAGGGTGAGAAAAAAGTAGGCCGGTTAGTTTTTACGTGGGAACCTCGACTGAAGGATTGCCTCCATCAGATTGTCCCGTGGGCTTGTCTGTGGGGCATTTTCATAACTGCTGATTGATGGAGGAGGCCCAGCCTACTGTGGGTGGTGCTGTCCCTAAAGGAAAGTAGCTGAGCCAGCCAGGAGACACAAGCCAGCAAGCAGGGTTCCTTCCAGGTTCCCGCCTTGGCTTGCTACAGGTGACTGTAACCTGTAAGTCAAATAGCCCTGCCTTTATAGCAGCAGAAAGCAAGCAAGGACATACAGTAACTGTGTACATCTGTGTGTGTACATTGTACTTCAAGCTCACAGCCGCAAGTTTTTAGAAACAACCTACAAATAACTTATTTCTTTGAGTGCTCATTATTTGTTTTTAAACATTTATTGACCATCCATGCTTCCTGTTACATCCTATAAAGCTTAGGCTTGTACCAGTCTTTAAGTCTGGAGCAATGTTGTTCTTTGAGAACAGATCCAAAACTTTGTGGACGGAACGTCTTTCCTGGACCATATCCGTCATGTGCTGCTTTTAGTTCATAGTTAATTCAGGGGGGAAAGAGAGCTATACCCTCAGATAATTTGAATGTAAAATTCTGTTCAGATGATTTCTCTAAATCTTTTGAAATAATTTTGTTTATGCCCATTTTGACAGGCTTTGTTTTGTTTGAGACAGGGTCTTATTATATAACTCCCGCTGGCCCTTGACTCCAGGTACTCCTGTGTCAGCCTACAGAGTATAGACTAACAAGGGCATGCCACCACCCCTTGACAGTATATTAAGAAACTCATCTCTGAGCTGGGCAGTGATGGTACACACCTTTAATCTCAGCACTTGAGGTCAGCCTGGTCTACAGAGCAAGTTCCAGGACTGCCAGGGTTACATAGAGTAACCTTGTCTTGAAAAAGCAATCCAAAAAAAGGAGGAAAGAAAAAATATTTATTTCTGTTTATTTCCATAGCTTTCAACTTAGTTTTGGCAACAAAGACAACTTTTTGTTGTTTCATTGTTTAAAATTAGATAGTGTTATAAAATATAAAATTAAAATAAATCCTGTGATTATAAGAACAAAATACTATGGTCTAGAGAGCAAGTGTAGATGAACCAAAGTGTGAATTTCCCACGTTTTCCCACACAACTGTGTTTCCTAAGCCCTGGCTGAGCTGGAATTCTACCGGGTGTGGCAGTTGGGTTGTGGTGATCGGCAGGGAGTCAGCACAGAGCATGGAGGCTGTGGCGGGTGTGGCGGTGAGGCTGTGGGTGATGGGCAGGGAGTCGGCACGGGCATGGAGACTGTGGGTGATGGGCAGGGAGTCGGCACGGGCATGGAGACTGTGGGTGATGGGCAGGGAGTCTGCACGGGGCATGGAGACTGTGGGTGATGGGCAGGGAGTCCGCACGGGGCATGGAGGCTGCGGATGGTGCTGTGTTTTCAGTCCATGGTCCTTAGCGCTTGAGGCGTTAACAGAAATGTGGTCTGTCTCAACCTCCTTTGTCTGCCATGTTCCTGGGTTAGGCGGCATGAGTAAGTACAGTGTTAACGCAGCTGGTCCTCTCTCCCTCCTCCTCCTCAGGAAACAGTGAGCTTGTGTCCCTTCCAGATACATAGCATCGCGTTGTCAACGTTTGCATCGCTGATTGGTCCATTTGGAGGCTTCTTTGCCAGCGGATTTAAAAGAGCTTTTAAGATCAAGGTGCGTTTTTACATTCTCTGCTGTAGTCTCAGTGCGCATAGTAGGAGCTCTCTGTCCTGGGGTGTGGCTCACACTGTCCATGCTGAGCCCCTGACATCAGTGTAGCCTCACAGCCATGCTGCCTGCCTGGCTGGTTTGAGTTTTCTTTTTTTGAAAGTTTGGTGATGCCATATTCATTCCTTTTGAAGTGTCTTATCCTCTTCTGGAGACGGAGTGTCCCTCAGTGCTGCGGTGGCTTTCAGATGTCAGGAATGGAGTAGTGCGCCATCTGCAGCTTAGCATTTCCCAGTCCCACTTGAAGGGTTCTGCCAAGGAGCATTTGGATGGGGAACTGCCCATCCTGTTAGGTCGGGGTTGTCAGACTTTCTGTCAGGTCAGGCTAGAGAGAACATTCTTGCAAGTTCTCTGCGGTTCAGCTCTGAACGCTGCTGCTGCAGTACGAAGCTTGCACCACAGACATGTCCGTGAAAGTCTTCAAAATTTGTTTGTAAGACCCGCTTGTGGGTTGGATTTGATCTGTGAGAGTTAGTTTGCTGATTGTGGTCCAGACACTTAAAGTCATCCCCACGCGTTAGTACAGCAGGGTCATTCTAAAGTCCTATCATCACAGCCGCCCTCCCTTACCAGGTAAAAGTAAATCGGCTCACTGAGGGTTAGAAGGGCTGGGGAAGATGTGCTGGTCAGGGAAGGGTGCTCCAAGGAGGTGGGATTGGAGCCGAGATCCTGAAGAGAGGACGAGGATAAATCTTACTGAGACGTCTGAGGAAGAGTGTTGATGTGAGTTCAGGAAGGGAGTCCTTGCTGAAGGGAGCAAGGATCGAGCGGCTCTGTTAGAGAACAGTGTTTGGAAACCACCCTGTTGTGGAAGGAGCGGCAGGCTGCTTCCCTCCACCCGGCTAGCTTTACCCGAAATAATTACATGGAAACTGTATTCTTTTAAACACTGCCTGGTCCATTAGCTTCAGCCTCTTATTGGCTAATTCTCATATCTTGCTTTAACCCATATTTAGTAATCTGTGTAGCACCACAAGGTGGTGGCTTACCAGGAAGGATCTTAGCCTGCATCCATCTCGGAGAGGAGAGCTATGGCGTCTGCCTGAGGTGTCTGCCTGACTCTGCTTTCTTTCTCCCACAATTCTATTCTGTCTACTCCGCCTACCTAATTTTCTGTCCTATTAAAGGACCAAGGCAGTTTCTTTATTAACCAATGAAAGTAACACATAGACAGATGACCCTCCTCCATCATTTTCCCTTTTTCTGTTTAAACAAAAAAAAGAAAGGCTTTAACTTTAACATAGTAAAATTACATATAACAAAACAGTTATCAAGCAAGAATTACAGTTACAGTATTTATATCTACTTTATCTTTTATCACAACTAAGGAAAACTATAACTAACCATTCTTCAACTCCATCAAAGACTCCAGAAGGATATAATATTACCTAAGTAAACAAGAAGTAAGCAACTTCTAAAACTCTAGAAATGACAGAGACATCTCACTGCCTGGACAGTCACCCAAAGTTCCTCTGTACCATTGGGGCATCCATCTTTGGCCTACAGGCCCATAGTATCCAGCAGACATTTCCATGAAGCAGGAAAATTCAAAGACAGTTCAGTCACTATCTGCTGTGTCCTGCAGAATGTCTTGCAGACTTTTTCATGAATCAGGAACCCTGAAAGACCATCTCACCTTTAGGCAAGTTCAGCAGTCCTCTCTCTGTGGGTTCTTTGTGTCCAGTTTATGCAACAGTCCAGGCAAGAGCAGTTTCTTGCCCAAATGGCTATCAAACTCCATAAGGATCCTCTTCGATGCCCATCTTCTTCTTGAAGTAGATTGGTGCTGTCAGGAGCAGACGTGTCTCATTGTCATGAAAAGCCCTAAGTTATTAAAACATTAAATGCCATGTTCTGTAGTCTTTGAAAGATATGAAGAATGCCTATCTAACTGAAACATCTCTCTATATCTAGAAAAATCTAACATGACTACAAGCTTGACTATTATTGATGATTATTTATTAACAACCTGTATTTCCTAATTATACATTGCATTTTTAAAATGAACTATACAATCACAAGACCTTAATCAATATCAGAAATACATATACATATAACAAAATTGACCTTGAACTTGTATCAATAAGTCAAGATTTATACCAATGCAAATTATTCATACCTTAGGATGATGACCTTAGGATGGTCATCAAGGAAGTAAATGAACTCGGGGAGCCTCTGCCCTGCCAAAGGTACTGTGGTTAGGGCAAGCTAATATAGAAAGCCTACAGGGTACCTGGCCTCAGGATGCTCCCTCCCTGTGTGGGAGGGTGGGAAGCAGTTCTGTCCTCCCTTGCACTGGGATCAGACTGCTGGGGCTCCCTCATGCCTCGGTGAGTGGAAAAGGGAGGAAATAGGTTGGGAAAAATTAGTCACAGGTATTTAGATTGTAGGTTTTTTGTTTTGTTTTTTGAGACAGAGTTTCTCTGTGTAGCTCTGACTGTCCTGGAACTCACTCTGTAAACCAGGCTGGCCCTCAATTCATAGAGATCCACCTGCCTCTGCTGGGGTTAAAGGCATGCACCACCACCGCCCAGTGTGTTTTTTGGTTTTTTTTTAATGGTCTCTAAGGGTCCTTGTTAAAGGGAGAGGTTTTTTTTGTTTTTACATCTGAATGTGCAGTTGCTGTTGTATCTTGTGTGTTAGTGCCCAGATGTTCACAAGACCACTTGTGTTCTCTGGGTTTCGGGTAGTGAGCTCTTCTGCAGAAACCCCACCACCTGGCCTCTCCTCAGGCTGTTTGATGGATGAGCACGTTCTCAGCCACCCAGATGCTTTGTACTTCTTTTACCTCAATGCTTAAAGAAGGTTGCTTACCACTGGAGTGTTTGTTCCGGCACAGGGGGTGTTGGATAAACAAGTTAGAGATGCATATGCGTCTGTGTAGCAGCAAGGCAGCTCCCACACAGCTGCTCACCGTGCAGGGCCACAGGCAGTTACAAAACAAGATAATTTAGGGAGATTACAGTAATGAGAAAAAGTGCTAGACTTAATTAATATGTAGTGTTATTTCAGTGCTGTGGGCTAATTTAGAAATCATTTAACAGTTAGTGGAGAGTTGAAAAATAACATTTTTAATCTTTGGCTGTATTCTAATTTATTTGTATTTGTTAGAAAAAAATTAATAGTAAAATTGTTTTCCATATAAAGTCTATAATACTGAAAAGACACTTACATGCCAGAATTTGATGCAGGTTATGTGTATTTCACATTTGTGTGTTTGTTTCTGCAGGATTTTGCAAACACCATTCCTGGACATGGCGGGATAATGGACAGGTTCGATTGTCAGTATCTGATGGCGACATTTGTGCATGTGTACATCACAAGCTTTATAAGGTACTTCCTCTACTTAAACAAAACCAAAAACTTCATTGCATCATTCTTTCGAGTTCCCATTAGTTTAAGTTAACTGTTTTTCTGTAGTAATGAGCTGTGGGCAGGCCTGCTTTTCGTTCCGCCCGGCTCCCGGCCGCCGGCTAGCTTATGCCCCGAAATAACAACACACAAACTGTATTCATTTAAACACTGCCTGGCACATTAGTTCCAGCCTCTTACTCACATCTTGATTAACCCATATCTAATAATCTGTATAGCACCACGAAGTGATGCCTTACTGGGAAGATTCTAGCCTACTTCTATCTTGTGCAGGAGCTTCATCGCATCTGGCTCAGAGAGGAGAGGCATGGTGATTTATCTCACTTAGGAGAGGCATAGCATCTGACTGAGCCATCTACCTCACTTCCTTCTTCCTGTTCTGTCTACTCCACCCACCTAAGGGCTGGCCAAGGCAGTTTGAATGAAATCAACACAAACAGAAGACTCTCCCACATCACTGTTTCTGTCAGTGGTCATTTATAATGTCAAGTGAAATGGAATTGTGGCTCTACGTCATAGGATCCAGTGGTCATTGCTGTAAGCACAGTTGAGCAACTTAAAGCCGTATACACCATGACAGTTAGCAGAACCCAATCAGAAGACCTAGTTAATGTGGCTCATGCTAGGTTCAAAATACAAGCAGATTGCATTTCTTTTTTTCTGAGACAGGATTTCTCTGTGTGTATCTCTGGCTGTCCCGGAACTCACTCTATAGGCCAGGCTGACCTTGAACTCACTGAGGTCTGCCTTCCTCTGCCTCCCAAAGTCTGGGATTAAAGGCGTACACCACCACCTCCCAGCCAGATTACATTTTTTAACTGTGGGCGTCACACCGAATGCTGTTTAGGAAGCAGACAGTTCATTCAGCCTGGTTGTTGCTGGAGTGTCTGTGACCTGTCATCGCAGAGCAGAGCAGAGCAGACCCCTCCCTGTCCTCAGAGCTTCTCGCAGGTGACCTGTCATCACAGAGCAGAGCACAGTGATCCCCTCCCTGTCCTCAGAGCTCCTTGCTGAGAGAGCAGAGGAGCTGAAGTGAAGCTCTGCCCTAATAGAGCGCCTTGGGGGCTCCTGCCACGATCGCAGGTCTTTCCTTTCTCTGCTCTGGTACACGCGTGTAAGTTTCACATCCTCTCTTTTGAGGTCGTGTTGGAGTATCGTGCTGTGGCTTTGTTGTTTCCCTGTGGAACCCTCCTTTGGTCCCCGCTTGTCTCGCTGCCTGCCTGATGCGTGTTATGACACTCGGGCCGCTTCCATTAGTGCTAGCACACAGTGTCTCCGTCTTTTTTAGCATTGCCCCGTCTTCATTTCAGCAGTGGTTTCTTCTCTGGTGGTTTTATTTATGACCCGTCACCGTCTTTGTCTTTCTCTATGGCATTCCCTAAAATTCATAAAACAGACAACAACAGAGGCTTCAGAGATGGCAGGTTTTTAAGGCAAAATTCACACTCTTTGTTTAAGAAAGGATTTACCTTGTGTTCTCTCAGTGGCACAGCCACGCTGTGCCACGCCCCTGTGTCTGAAAGCAGATCCTTGGCCTATTTGGAGGCAGCAGAGATGTCCTGGATCCAGCTCCTGGGAAACCTCTGACATCTCTTTCCCTTTAGCTCAGCTTGCTGGCCTAGTCCTTTCTCCGTGGGCGGCTGCTCCAGGTCATGGATGCCACAGAATGCAGCAAGACCAACTGGGCTGTGAGGGGCACATGGCCACCACAGGTTTCTGCCTGTTTGCCTCGAGAGCCAAACAGTGGGATGGCGGCTCCATGCTGTTACGCTGCTACTGTTTTAAGTCAAAGATTTTTCGGAATAAATTGTGCCCCTGTTCGTCCCTATTGTGATGTTTCTATAGAAGACATTTCTTTGTCGCTGAGATTTCCATTTCTTATAATTCTGCTTTTAAAATCTGTACTACAAATCATTTACCTACCTGTTTTTAATGTGCATCTCAGACAGAATTCTGCACCATCCTCCTTATTTTTCTGATAGGATTTTCTAAGTAGATCTCACCGTTGTTTACACATGCACCCCTCTGCATGTGCACTAGGGAAGGTCTAGTGATAGACACAGATATTTTAAGGTGGTAGGTTTTGGGGTTTTGTTTTCGCTTTTTTGCGACAGTGTCTTACTCTGTAGATCAGACTGACCTGGAACTCACTATATAGTTCAGCCTGGCTTCTAACTCACGGTAATCCTTCTGCCTCAGTATGTCCAATACTGAGCTTACAGGTGTAAGCGACTGTGTCTGTCTTGCTTCACAGACCATTCCCAGAATGCGTACATGTGTTGAGCTCTCCAGGTCAGCTGTGGGAATTTGTATTCCCATGACTGCAGCAGTGTCAGCAGAAGCCAGGGTGTGAAGTAGGGACCCCTGCCCAGGGTTCCTCTTAGCTCTGTGTACCCCAGCTGGGTGATACTGAAAGGCTGGAGTAGGAATCCTGGAAGAGTGAGCCCAAGGAAAGAGGGCGGCGGGCGGGTCCCGTAGCTGTTCCCTGGGCCCCTTCCTCCTGCGTGGACTGCTCTGGTGGATGGGCAGGAGGCCAGCGCTGTCCTTGTTCTCCGTTCAGAGAGCTGTTTGCGTTTCCCTGGGACTTTGAAGAAGACACTGGTACACCATAGTTCAGGGCTTTAGTGATTTGTCTCTCAGATCATAGTTCCCCTAGGGTATTTCATCAACAAAGTACTTTACATGGTCTAGAAGTCTCTTCGACGCTAAAACTTGTAAATTTCTTTTTGTGCCCTCCTTTCGGTTTGTCCTGTGTCTCTTGGCCTGAGGGTTTGCCCTTTTTCAGGTTACCCTTGAGAGAATTTCCATAGAACTTAGATCTCTGCTCTGCGCCTGCCGTTCCCTCCACGCCTGCCCACTCTCCTTACGTCTCAAGTCTCAGTCATCCTGGTGCGTTGCTCCCTTGACATGAGTGCTGGGCGCGCACGTGGGGGCGGCCGCAGCTCTGTGGCAGTGGTTGCTTAGCCCTTCAGACGGGTTCTCAGTAGTGCGCTCGCGCGCTCACTTAGCCCCTGTGCAGATGGTGTGTATATGGTGCCAGCATGTCTTCTCTGCTTCCTCATCAGGGGTCCGAATCCCAGTAAAGTCCTGCAGCAGCTGTTGGTGCTCCAGCCAGAGCAGCAGTTAAACATCTACAGAACCTTGAAGACACATCTCATTGAGAAAGGAATCCTGCAGCCCACCTTGAAGGCCTAGCTGCCCTGAGAGGATGGACTGCCAAGGAGGAGAGCTCAGAACAGCTCCGAAGTATTGCACTGAGCCGGCATAGGGCTGAAGAGGCAACGGATGCAGGTTTTGCAGATGTGAATGTCTTTCTCTGAAATTACTGTGAATATTTAACAAACTCGTGATCTAACTGAAGAGTGCCTAGCAGGCGCCCGCCCGTGAGAGATCAGCCCTTTTCTAAGATGTTTCCCCATGTTAACTTCTCCGCCCCACATGCTGGATTCTGCAGTCTAGGAGACTTGTGTTTTAAAGAGTAAACACTCACTGTAAGTTGAGCCCCTCTTAGGGTTGTGCCTGGCAGTGAGCTCTTTTGCACAAACATTGACCTCTGCATTGGGAAATGCCTCTCTGTAGCCTCAGGCTTGCTACAGGCATCGTGGGGATCCAGGTCCTGGGGTTTCCTCCTCTTAGAGACTCAAGTATTTCTGAAGGGCTGAGTTAGATTAAAAAAGAAAGATAAAGAATGATCGTTCACTTTTTTCTGTTTTCTTTTCTGACTTTTTTGTTTGCTTGTTCATGGTACCGGGGATGGAACCCAGGGTCTTGCACCCACTCCTGGGCTCGGTTCTGTGAGACTGCCTGTCAGAGAGGTAACAGTCTGCTGAGTTGAAACGTCCTGATTTTAAGTAGTTTCAGAATCCTGAGGCTAGAGGCTGAAACCTATGCTGTTATTGATTTGTCCAAAAGCAGGCGTCAGCATCCACTTCTGACTAAACTCCCCAAGAGACCCAGAAGTGGGTCCTCAGAGAAGACAGTGGCGCCCGAAAAGCTGCAGAAAGTCATCCCGTGGCTTGGTGGTAACCTGTGGATCTTAGTTCCCTGGGAACTGATTTCCCTGAGTCCCAGGAGGAGGGAGGGGTGGGGCTGGGGCAGAGCCCTGGCAGGTGCCCGGGTGAGGCGCTGCCTCCTGCTCTCTGTGCACCTCACCTGGAAAGAAGACCCAGGCCCCTGCCAACTCCTGGTGGCCATTGTTCTTCCCATCATGTCATAAAATCCAAGCAGAAGTTATAGCCATTAAGAAGAAAAGCACACGAATGCCGTGCCTTCCTTGGGTGGGCCGGACATTGTCACCAGTCTGGAGGACACCTCTTAGCCCTGGACATAGCTCCTGTTGCTGTAGGCACTCTACGGCCATCTTAACATCGCGCATTGTTGGTCACCCTCAGCAAACGCCCAGTTCTCCACTTCAGTGTTCAGTGGGGAGAAATAGATACATTGTAAAGGATATTTTGGTAATGAAAAGAGTAAATATTTTGTTTGAGTTAGAAATGAATTTCAGTGATCACACATTCCCTTCCTGCTGTAGATGTGCCTGGGTTCTGAGGATTCGCCTCCAGCCACTGTGTGCTGTCCTCACACAGTGTATGTCCTGAGAAGGCCATCACTGTTGGGTCTGCTCTCTGCTAGGTGACTTGTGACGGGGGGCTGCACTGGCCTCCATCGCGTCCTGCCTCTGTAGAAAGCCTAGCCACGGCGCTGCCACGGGTCACGTGGGAAGTGATGTCTACCCTCTGCTTTTGTTTGCCCCACTTCCCACTCCAGATGTTGACAATAAAAAGTCGCAGGCACCAGAGAAACAGCAAAACCTTGTGATAGGAAGATGCACTGAGCTGCTTCAGGACGATGTCGATTCCCCTCGCCCACTGTGTTCCTGTGGGATTGGTGAGGTGTTACAAGACAGAATTAGGAAAAGCATAGCTTACTCACAGGTATTAAAAGCCAATATTTTCCTAAACAGATGAAATTAGGACCAATGGGGTTATAGTAAAAGCTTTTCTCAAATAGACTTTTAGATTGTGTACATTATGCCATGTAAAAAATAGGTTCCCAATTTTAAGAAGGCTCTGAAGATTGACATTTCTACTGTACTTTTATAGCATGTATACTAAAATGGACTATATTTTAGCAATCACTGGCAGAGCCAGACTCCAGTCAGTGTTCTATTTGCACCAGAAGAGGCTTCGGCTGCTGCAGAATGTAAGGGACAAATGAGAGCTGGGGATGCTTCCACAGTGACGGGAACCTGCTGCTTGGTGCCCCTTTTTGGCTGCTTGTCCTCGTGGTGGCTCACACGGCCGCTGAGGTTGCAGACCGCCCCTCGCTTAGCCTTCTCTCCTCACTCACACTTTGGCTTGGACGCAGGTGACAACTCCTCGCTCACTGAAAAGAGATGGTAGCAACACTGTACGTGGGTGAAAGTTTATGATATGTGTCAATCAGTTCTCTGAATCTTTTTACTGAAACTGAGATAGAAAAACAACAATAATAAAAAATCGATGATACTTTGACTTTGCTGTGCATTTTGTCAGTGGAGAAGCATTCCTTAAGCATTAGGCTTCTGAAAAATGAACCGCCTGCCCTGTTCTCACTCGTTTTTTGGACAGCCTCATCCCTTGTCCCCTAGCGTCATTTTATATCCTTCTAAGGTGAGCTTCATTGTCCCTTGCTGATGAGACACATGAGAGGGCCCTAATCTGTGCTCACTGCTGCCCATAGTCAGCGGGAAAGAGTGGGTTGGGAGGGCTGAGCCAAAAACCAACTGCTTTTGGCTGCTCTGGTAGGACTAAGTGCTTCTTGAACGGTAGGCTGGCTCCCCTTCCCTTTAGCAAACCTGAGATGCCCCCAGTAATCCGTGTAGCCCAGTGCGTCCTTCTGGAAGCAACACTGGAACTTAGCGTTCTCTGCCCTGCTTGGATGGGGGATGAAGAGAGCGGCAGCAGGTGCGGTCCCAGGTCCACCTGAGCTCCTTTGAGAGGCTCCAGTCCTTTGGAAACCCTGGAGAAAGGGCCTGTGTTTTGGGGGAGCCTATGGAGTTCTGCAAAGGCAGTCAGGTGTAGACAGTTTCCCTAAACCGGTAGCCGTCCTGACAGCCTGCTGTCTCCACGTACAGGTGTGGTGTGCTTTGCAGAGTCATCGGCACATCCGGGTCACTCAGTGGAGAGTAGCAGCAGGCACATTTGTGTCAATAGCACAGTGTTCTCCAAAAGCTGCAGGGAGAGTCGGTCCAGTGTCCTAAAGCGTAGAGGGGTTATGGCTGAAAAAGGCCTTGTCCAACAGAGAAAATCCTTGTGTCGGACATGCTGTCTGAGTAATTGGGAGAATGGACAACCACTTTGTCCCCTTTAATGGAAGGACAGAGCTCCAAATCGCTCCCTTTCCAAATCCCCTTCTCAATCAGTGGGCTTTGGGCTGTCCGTAAATCCTGAGTCCCCTTTACTGTGGGTCCAGCTCGAGTTTAGTGGATCCCAGTGGTTTTAACCCTCAGATGGGGCCTAGAAGAGGGCACAGTTTGTAGGATAGTCTTGGGAAAACCTGTTAATATAGTTTTCATTAGCTTGATAAATCCCTCATAGTTGTGAAGGATGAGAGAAACAGAAATTTCACCTAGTCCAGGTCAGATGGGTATATTTCACTGGTAAACTTTTCCCCCCGCAGAAACTCTCTTGAAATATAATTTACACACCAGGCTGTACATGTTAATGCGTTCCTGCTCTCTCAGCACAGGGAAGACAGAGGCAGGAGAATCAAGAGTTGAAGGTCAGCCTCAGCTATGTGGTGATTGCCACAGCAGCTTTGATCTTAAGGAGAACTTGCCTCAGAACAACCAAAGCAGTTAATTTACACACCCAAACTTACTCAACCATCACTAAATGTGGTTGGAAACCATGTCCTTGTTCTTCCCAAAAGTTCCTGGTATTCCATTTGCGGTTAATCCCTTTGCTGATGCTCAGCTGTGTTGCCCCGATCCACTAACCTCTTTCATTTGCCTTTTGTGGGCGTTGTGTATTAATGGAACCATGGGTGTGCTGTGTTTTGTATCAGGCATAGCATTTTTGCGTGTATTAATACTTTTCATGCATACTGAGTTTGGATAACCCATTTGCCACTTGAGAGGCACTTGTATTATTCCCAACGCGGGGCTTTTATGAAAAACGTTGCTTCCATCGGGGAGAAACTAAAGGAAAAACTTCTGAAGACGCTGGTCTCTGTGAGCCTCTGAATAGCAAGAAAACTGGGGTTAAGGGGGACACGGTGTTGGATTGCTGTTTCTCACAACTGTGTGTGTGTTGGGGGGAGGTAAAGGGAAAGTGAAAATTAGATACGTGTTTGTCCCTTCTGTGATCCAAAAGCTTGGAACTCACAGAAGACTCAGAGAGGAAGGAGACGTGATCGCGAGATCTCTTTTAGGCTCAACCTTTACTGCACAGGAAGGTCCACGATTCAGCACGCAGATGGAATCTTTGCAGTGGCTTGGCGCTAGAAGCCGTGATAATAAGGGAATATGCTGCCACTTGAATTAGAAAGCTGAAAAACGTAGTTATTTCCAAAGTTATCACTGTGTCTTCACATATCTTATTGTCCGGGTTAGGTTTCTCTCATCCTGCCTCAAGCTAGTCACGTGAGAAGAGGGAACCAAGGCAAGTCTGTGGGGCATTTTCTTGATTAGTGATTGAGGTGGGCGGGACTAGCACCGGACTTGTGTAAGACAGCAGGCTGAAGGCTGGAGGGACGATTCAGTCACACAGGGCGAGGTAGGCTCACAGCGAAGACAGACAAGAAAGGCTGAGCAAGCCAGTAAGCAGCATTCCACCATGGCTTCCGAGTGAGTTCCTGCCTCCCGGCTCCTGTCCTGACGGCTCAGGAATGGACTGTGATGGACAGGTAAGCTGATAAGCCCTCCCTCTCAAGCTGCCTTTGGGAATGGTGTGTTGGTCACGTCGGTAGAAAGCAAACTAAGAGACTGACCAACTGAAGGAAGGGAAAAGCCCAAGGTAAGCACTCCAAGCCCTCTGTTTGTTTCATTATCAGTTTTATTGTAGATACGCAGATCTCCACGTTACAGGGAGAGCATTTGTTTAGACTTAAGTCAGACACAATTAAAAGTCCCACTTTAACAGTTCTGGTTTGGTTTTTTTTTTTTTGTGTGTGGTTTTCTGTGGAGAGGGGTAATGAATCCTAAATATATTGACCTGCGGTAAGGAGTAGAATCTAGTCACGTCAGGAAGCCTAGGCCCAAAGGACTTGACGGAATTCCAGGCGAGAGCACTTTTAGGCACCAGGAATAATTCTACTCTAATAAAAGATCTTAAATTTCAGTCTGACGTGGTGGCCCATGCCTTTAATCACAATACACTAGAGGCAGGGGCAGGGTTGTGGAGTCCCAAGGCTCTATCGAGAGACCTATAAAGGGACAGAAAAATACATTTTTTGGAGGGGGTATAAAACTGTGAATACTCATTCCCACCATCCCTGTGCTGGGTAATTCTATGTTAATTTGACACAGGCTAGAGCCATTTGAGAGGAGAAACCCTTGATTAAGAAAATGTCTCCAGGTAAGCAGGCTGTAGGCAAGCCTGTGGGACATTTTCTTAATTAGTGACTGATGGGGGAGGGTCCAGCTCACGGTGAGTGGTGCCAGCCCTGGGCTGGTGGTCCTGGGTTCTATAAGAAATCAGGCTGAGCAAGCCATGGGGAGCAAGCCAGTAAGCAGCATCCCTCCATGGCCTCGGCATCAGCTCCTGCCTCCAGGTTCCTGCCCTGTGTGAGTTCCTGCCCTGACTTCCTTTAGTGGACTGGTTTCATCACAGCAGTAGTGACCCTAGCTAAGACCACTCCCAAATTCCTGATTTCTGAAGGGTGGGCACCATCTCTTCAGTAGAGGTGTGCATGAAGCACTATTTGGCCGGAACGTCACTTTGGCACCCCCAGCTAAGTAAGCCCACACTCTGCCCTCAGAGCCCTTGAGGTCAGCTGGGGAGACGCAGCATCTGCCGTGTTTGCAGTCAGGAAGGACCCCTAACCTCTGCTGGAGTCAGGGGTGATGGGGGTGAAGAGGAGGGTGACAGGGAGAGCCCAGGGAGGTCCAGAGGCTCGGGTACTTTCTGCAGCTGCTGGGACAGCCTGCCACTGCCACCTACTTTCTCAGCAGATACCTTCTTTATTCTGGAAAGTGGCCTGTCCCCAGGTCAAAATGTGTTGGAATAGGAATTTAGTAACAACGTGGAGGGTGTGGACGGGGTGTTGCTGGTTCCTGGGAAGAAAGCCCCTGGATACCTGCTGAGGGGGTGGGGAGAGGGGACACGTGGCTAATGTATGCACCAGGACCCAAGAAAGTTGGAAATGTATACTAAAAGTTGTAAATAAGTCTTCACCCTGGTTAAACATGGGAGCAAATGTAGAAATGTGGGCACATTGCTGGTCGATGGATAAATCACATGTGTATCAATTACACAGTGAACCTCTAGTTGGCAGTGAGCAATGCACTGATACATGCTGGAACATGGGTGACCAGTCACAAACACATGTATCTATCTATATAAAGTGGACAGAGATACTCAGTTTTGTGTACTCAAGACTCACTCAGAGTCTATAGCCCTGGTTGTCCCGTTAGTTAGTCTGTTGTCCAGGCTAGCCTCAAACTCGTCAGAGTCCAACTTCGGCTTCCTGGATGCTAGGATTATAGGTGTGAGCCACCAGGTTTGCTTATAGTAAGGATATCTGTTATTCATATCGCTTATTGTGGTACGTGTGCTATAGGGTCTGTAAGCAGGCAGAATGAGTGGGGGCACCCAGGGCTGAGGACAGGTCAGGGAGGGCTGCTGCCTGACCCCACTGTTGACCTGCAGCAGGTGCAGACAGTACAGACAGGGTAGAGGCAGGGCTGCCTCCTATTTGATCAGGCTCAGTCAAGGAGGTGGGGAGGCTTTCTCTTCGTTCTGGGCAAAGATGCTTCTCGCTGAGAGAGTGGACATGCTATTCCATGGACCCCTCCAGGACTAAGGGTCATTGAAGGTTTAGAATCAGTTGTCTGCGAAGGTTTCAAAGACAGGTTTTCAGGCCTGGGATCTAGATACACGACGGCTCAAACCCAACCCCACATGCTGCAGGAGTTGTTCTATGAAAACTGCATCCGAGCTGAGAGCAAAGATGCTCCAGCCGCTGCCCTGCCTGACGTGCTCGGAGGATTTCTGCACAGTGGCAGGCAGGATGGAATGGTAGACCTTTCCACAGCTGGCCATGGGGAGACTGACAGTGAGCATGGCCGTGGGAAGGTTGTGCTCAGACCACAGGACACCCACCGCCCTCAGGAGTGCCGGAACCGTACAGGGGGCTTCACTAAGGTCCCTCTGAAGGGGTAGGCAGAAGGCATGGTCGGAACAATGGAGAGAAGCCACTCAGGGTTTTAATCAGCGCAGTGGTTCAATATGGCGTTGGTACTGTTGTGTGGAGGAGCTACTGGGAGACAGGCAAATGCCACCCATAGTACCCAGTTTTGAGACTCACACTGCTCCCCAACAGCCTGTCTCGCAAGTGGAAAGCGAGTGGACAGGAAGATGAAAATCACTGTGTGAATAAAGATGAGCAGGTAGGAAAGTGTGTCGTCTGAGAGGGAAGACGCCAGGAAACACACGAGGAGGCTGAGTATCATGACTGTTGGAAACAGTACCGATTCAACAGAGGGTCAAAATTGGCACAACAGGATGTTACGAAAATGCAGATTGCAGAGCCTAAAATCCCCACACTGCCAGAGGTAGGGCAAGGAAAAGTCACCATAAGTTTACCGAGTTACTATGGAAACGTCAGGCTCTCATAGGAACGTTCTAGAGGGTTTTTGTCTAACTTTCTGATGGCCCAGGGGAATGTATATCAGCATGAACATGGGGGTTGCTCTGTTAGAAGAAAAAGTAGCATTTTCAATGTGTGGGTTTGAATTTGAACTAGAAGCATGTTCGATAACGTGGGAGACTCGGGCAGCAAAGCCAGACACTATTAACTGATCTGAAGGTGTACAGTCACAACCTGCTCGCGTTGACCTTTGCTCCAGGAGTCCTTTCAGGTGTCAGTCTACAAAGGAGCGGTTTCCTGTTACGGTTGTAAATGTGTGGTGGATATTACATGTTTATACGGGGGTGAAACTTGGAGATTGTGCCTAAGTGCACGCTTCGTCCCTGCGCTGTGCTCTTAGCTAGAAGCAGCATTTTCAAGCCCTGTCATCTGAAGTTGGTAGTAGTTTTCAAGGAAAGGCCACAAACGAGTTGTTTTTATTGGAACAACTCTGCCCTCTTCCCTGGGAAAAAGCTTGCGGTTTCACTTTGTCTGAGCAGGAAGCATGAGAGATGAAGAGCAGGGTTGAAGTTCTAATGGTTTATCTTCCTGATATGACGGGGTGTGATTCTGGGAGGATGGCATGGCCGGGTGCAATTCTGGGCAGATGGCATGGCTTGGTGTGCTTCTGGACTGATGGCATGGCCAAGTGTGATTCTGTGCAGATGGCATGGCCAGGTGTGTTTCTGCGCAGATGGCATGGCCAGGTGTGTTTCTGCGCAGATGGCATGGCCAGGTGTGTTTCTGCGCAGATGGCATGGCAATCATTCTAAGCATATGTTCACTGAGGTCATGAAAAGGACACGGGGAAGGGTGAGCGCTGTGAGCAGAGGCTGGATGGAAGAGGGAGGACGCTTGTTTCTCATACATCTCACTTTGGGAACTCAGATTCCTCTGAAGCAAGGGTGGCTGTGGGCTTTGACTGCCAGGAGCTCTTTCCACTGTACCCAGACCACATGGATGATCAATTCCCCATTGATTTGTTTTTGGGTTTCATAGTTCAGCACATCATTTCTTGTTAATTTCTGGTGGTTTGAAAGAAAATCTTCCCCCAAAGGGAGTGGCACTACTAGGAGGTGTGGCCTTGTTGGAGGAGGTGTGGTGTTAAGGAAGTGTCACTGTGGAGGCGGGCTTTCAGGTCTCATAAATGATCGATACCACCCAGCATCTCAGTTCACTTCCAGATGCTGGCAAGATGTAGGATTCTCAGTTATTCCTCCAGCACCACATCTGCCTGCATGCCGCCACGTCCTTCCATGATAATGGACTGAACCTCTGAAATGTAAGCTGCCCACTCAAATGTTTCCTTTATAAGAGTTGCCATGGTCATGGTGTCTCTTCACAGCAATAGACAATTTCCAAGTTAATGGGAATGTGTTGAGGCCATACGTACTACTTTGGCTCTTTAACTTCCAAACACCCAAACTTTACTGCACTTCTTTGAGGAGCAGGCATCTTAGTAAATTTTCACATAAGAAACGCAGATACCGAAAAGGTTGTCATTCGCTCAAGTGATAGGGGAGAAACAGCTCTGGGCCTGACCGGCATAGCATACTTGTGAGAGCTGTATGCAGTTTGAGAATGGTAGTGCTAACAGCTATGTATGATCAAAAGTAGAGTCTTGACTAGGATCATAATGGGCGTTTTTAAAAGTCCTCATTAGTCCCCAACACTTCCGAAGTGTGTCATTCATAGAGATTCAAGTCTCAGAGGGAAGTTCCAATAACTGGTTGTAGCTGCCAATGCCCAGTTCAATTTGGCAGGTGTTGGTGGAATTCCAAAGAATGTGCTGGAATCTGATTAGCAAGCAAACAAGACTGCAGATACACCATTGCAGTGTGCGAAGCATGCCTTCACAGTGTGGGCAGCACTTCCTGCATCTTTTCCTTGGTTCTCAGATCTTTATCCCTCCAGTCCTGAAACCTGTCTGTGGGTTAGCATGAAGCCTGCTCTCATAGAATACTAAAGCCAGGTCTGCTCTTATCACCATGCTGATAGTTGCCTGGCAGTGCGGAGTGCTGGAGAAAACTGGGATCGTGGTGGCATCAGTGAGCATGTCTTCACCACCAAGTGCAGGCAGCAAAAACAGGTACCAGCTTTGCTTAAGAAATGGCCTTGGAAATAGGCAGTGGTGGCACATGCCTTAATTCCAATACTCAGAAGGCAGGGACAGGAGGATCTCTGAGTTCGAGGCCAGCCTGGTCTATACAGAGTTCCAATACAACCAGGGAAACACAAAGGAACCCTGTCTCAAAAAAATAAACAAGAATGGCCTTGGTGAACAGTAAAAAAGAGGAATTTTGTTCAGTTCTGACTTTTAGGAGTCAGTGAGAAACTGCAGCTGCTTGGAAGATGTGCCTGGGGTTGAGCCAGTGTGACTAGCCCCCTTTCCTGGAGAACACTTTGTACTCACAAAACAAGCAGCAGACGCTGGCTCTGTGGCAGACACATTTGTGATGATCAAAAATGAGCATGCCACTTCGAAGACAACCATAGACATTATTATTGCTAATGACAAATGTTTAGGTTTGAAGGAAAGTGTCTACTTCCACAGAACTTAGAATTTCCTATGGTGCTGGCACTATTTTGGTTCTATCTATGATCTACCTACCTACCTAGACCTCACATAATGGAATATGTGAGCACCTTGAAGATCTTCAGATTCTGCAGCAGCACACAGCTCCTATGACATTGGCCACTAGCATTTTTGTAGCACATCATGAGGCTTTATGGTTATGGAGAAGACACAAGACAGATTTTATAACAGGTTCATTGTTACAGATATAGATTCTTGATAAGAGTCAGCGTTGTGGCACACACTTGTGATCACAGGGAGGCTGAGGCAGGAGGACTGCTGGGAGTCTGAGGTCAGATGGTACTACATAGTGAGACCCAATGCAAAACAAAGCGGAGGCTGGGGGATGCTCAGCGGTAAAGTGACACGCAGCCACAAGAGCCTGAACTGGGATCTTTAGAAGCACCCATGTAAGGGTCAGGCATGCAGCACGAGAGGGAGACGCAGCAGAGCTGGTTGGCCAGCTTTAGTGAGAGCCTGCCTTAAAAGATAAAGTGGAGGGCTGGTGAGATGGATCAGTAGCAAAAGGTGGATGAAGCCAAGCCTGGAAACCTGAACAGAGCGGACATCCAAGGTTGTCCTCTGACTTCCACATATGGGTCAGGACATACATGCACACATGCAATAAACCTACGACAATGGTTTTAATGAAAAAAAAAGATAGAATGAAGCCCATAGTGGAAGACCCTGATGATGTTCTCTGGCCTCCACATATGCACACTCATACACCACACACACACACACACACACACACATACACACTCTAAACAAAACCCCCACAGACCAAAGAAGCTTCAAACTATTACAAAGCACTTATTTGGGAAGATTAGAATATTTGTTAGCCAGGTTTTCACTAAAGAACAGTAAAATAAGATTCTAAAGCAGACCCGAGAACCCTATTCAGCTAGACATGAAAGAACTTTCACAACCACAAACAATTCTGGGTCAGTGAGATACCTCAGTGGGTAGAAGGCACTTGCCACGAAGCCAAACAACCTGAGCTTGATCCCTGGGACCCACCTGGTGGGAGGAGAGAACTGACTTCAAAATGTTTTCCTCTGACCTCCGTGTACACACACACACACATACACCCCAACTCCATTCTGTTTGTATGGGGTTGTGTGTGCCTGTTGAGTGGAGGTCAGAGGTAGATATCGGGGTTTCCTCGGTTGCTCTGAAGCTTATTGTTGTGAGACTGGATGTTATATCAAACCTCAAGCTCCGATTAGCTAGACTAGAGCCTGACAAACCCCAGGGACCTTCTTGGCTGTGCTTCTCCAGAGCCAGGACTGCTCCTTCACTGTACTTGTGCTTTTTTTCCTAAAAAAGTAATTTGTAGACATGTATTTGTTAACAGTGGCTTTACACGGTAACTTAAAAAGGCCTTACTATGCTGGGGGCGGTGGCAGACCTTACTTCTGGCACTAGAGGTGAGCAGTTGGATTTCTGTGAGTTCCACATCAGCCAGGGCTACACAGCAAGGCCCTGTTTAAAAAAAAGTTACTAAATATATTTTTACATCTTGGCTTTTATAAGACTTTAAATATTGATGTATATTAACCAAATGAGGAAAAGCTATTTGAGGGTTCTCAGAAAATGTTCAAGATAAGTCTAGACCAAAAGTCGGCAGCAAACTGTGTTATTCTTCCATGCTCTTTGTGGGAGGGCAGAGGACTTCATAGACAAAAAATAACTGAGACATAGACTTAAAAAGTCTTGTCTGTTTCTTCCCCTGGGAATACTGCTACCGCTAAACCACACAACTCATGGCCACAACAATGACCTTGGTAACAGCGGGGCTGGGGAATCCTAAGTCTGGGCTCAGGACTTCAGAAGATGGGGGGGACGAGACACACACACACACACACACATGCTCTGGGTGGGACGAGACACACACACACACACATGCACACACATGCAGAGGTGCTTTATATGATGAAAACAATGCTTAGAAAAATAAAGAACCAAAATTATGCAAAAAGGTCATTGATAGGCCAATTTAAATTTGAGAGCATGCCCCCCCAGAAGCCACTGGCCTCCCTTTCTTGCCAGCTCCAGGCTTGCCAGCCTGGTAGTCCAGTATGGTGGGAAAGTCCAGGATCTAGATAGGCAGCCTGGTTCGTAAGGATGGATCAAACTGGAACTTGGACTGTGACCCACACAGCTTGTGTCTGCGATTTAAGCAGAGAGGAGAGAAGTGTGCACAGCCGGAAAACACGACATCGAGAGGGGGACTGTCGTCAGTTTCGTTTTTCTTCTCTGAAGAACTTAATTTAAAACAATTTTTTTTTGTGGTAAATAGTAGGTATTTATTTGAAATGAAAAAAATACTTAAGTACCTGGACTATTGCATTTCATCATGGACTGTAATTGTCTACCTTTTTGCATCAGACAGAGATACAGTAAACACTCGGAATCACAGATTGCACACTAGATAGGAGTTCTTCAGGCCTTTTACATCACCACCAGAGGAACAGATATGGGGTTCTGCGATATAGTACAAAAGTCCACAATCAATCCAGTCTCAGCCAGCATCTTCAGTTTACTTCCGTCGCTGTGCGAACAGTTGGCCGTTACTAGGGCTCACAAGTTAATAACAGGACAAAAATATACATCGCACTGACACAAAAAGTCAGCTGTGTTAATGGTCATGCAACAAGTACCCAAACTTGCTGAAATTAAAAATACTCTCTAAAAACAGGTTTTTTTTTTAACAGCATAAATATTTTATACACAGTTCGTTTACCAAAACAAAATGTATTTAAATGATACAAAGCAAAAATAAGTTTCTACCACCTTTGTACATAAGAAAGTGCAAAATAACTTATCTAGAGTGTTTTGCTATTCTCCAGAGGGCTGGCTGCTACGGGCAGCTACTTCTCGTCTTCGAAAGCATGACGTTACACTTGCACACGGATGTGTCAGAGTACATGGATGAGTGGGGATGGAGGGACGGGTGGAGGCATGAATGAAGATCAGGCTGGAGCCCTGTGAGGTACTCAGAAAAGGAATACAGACCACAGGAAGGTGGACGCACACAGTGTTGCTAAGCAGATTGGCACAGACCACAGAGGGCAAAATGAAGAAGGAGCAGAGGGACGCGAGCGAGTGCGCTGCCCTGTGTGAGCGACTCTGTGATTTCTGCACAAGTGAAAAGAAAACAAAAACCAAAACCGACGGAACAGAACAGTTGCCCACAGCACCAGCTGCCAGAGGAAACGCTATCGTGAGGGGTTTGGTTTCCACCTACTAGTTATGGAAGTTGTGTTTGAAAGTTTAAGAGTGTTCATCCCATAGAACAAGCTTCGAGCGGCTACACACACATTCCTATGTTCAAGTCTCGAGAACCACCTGTGCCATCGGCTACGGGTAAACACAGGTCATGGGCCAAAGGGGGGCGCTTCTCTGCAAAGGTAACACTGCTGTAAAGCATCCAGGCGCAGACAGGGCCAGCACACCACCACGCAGAAGCAGTTTCTGCAGCTGAGGAGGAACACCAGCCCCTTCTAAAGACGTGATGGGGAAGATAGCAGGGCTGCTTAAGACACAGGAAGGAGAGCAAAGCAAAAGCCACTTTTCTTCAGTGAAAAGAGTTAATGCCAACAATCCTTTCCCTTGTGTATTTGAGCGTTTAGAAATGGAAGTATTTGAGTCAATTTTGATATGTATCATAGATAGACTGTAGGCTGAAACCTATAAAGGAAGGTTTAAATTTAGAAAGCATAAGGCACTAAAGCAGCCTTCACGGTTTCTTCTGGAGACCTGCGATCAGGAAGAACAATTCTCTGTTCTGAAGCTGCTTTCAGCCCACCAGGTACAAGCTCACTGTTGTACCAAATGCCTGTTTCTGGACACATGTGCATATATGTGCATTTTAGTGCATGAGTGTGCCTGTCACCAGGGCTAAGGATGGAGAGTTCGGGATGCCAAAGCCACTGTCCTTTGAATGATACCTCCCTCTGTGAGGGTGTCAAGGCCTGTCCTTTCTCTTGGGCCATTAGTGATCCTCTATTGTTCTAATCACAGGGCTTTTAGAATTGTTCATATTATTAGCACTAAGTATCTGAAAATGTTAAAATCTAGATTAATTGTTTTATTTGATTTCATATATATATATATTTATATTTATGTACATAACACACATTTTTAAAAAATCCCACCACCAAAGCCATTTTTCTATAAACTTATCTCTCAGCTCCCACCAGCTTTAATCCTCCTGGATTTGTGTGTTCTGCATCCAACTAGTAGAACAAATTAAATAACTAAATATTAAAATACTGTAATTATATTCATAGCAAAACCAAAAAAATAGACATCGATACAGTATAAATCTCACTGTCCTCAGGTAGATGGCATTAAATGGGAAAGGTTCATTTTAAGCAGTTCTGACATGATCCAGTTTTACAAGGTTTAAATGTTAATTCTGTACACTTTTTTAAAACCCTCTTTTGAAAATAAGTTGTTGTAGAACATAGTGTCTCCAAAGACACACACTTGTTATGTTCTATGCAGAGAAGCTAATTTGGGGTTACATGCAAATCTATTTCCATTAACTGAGGCAGGGCTGTGTCCTGCCTGACGTTGGTCACCTGGTCCCCTTTGGGCCATCGATGCTGAGGTGCTCTGGGACCACACAGCCCACAGGTCAGTTGAAGGGGCCTGTCATGTAAGAACAACACTGGTGTTGGTGTGCGGCCAGAACACAATGCTCAGGTATTTGCAGGTCACCGCATGATGACCAGACCGCTTTTCTCCCACATTAGCTCCGAAAGCAGGGCTACACGATTTTGGTTACTAGCCTATTTTAAGTGGAGATACTGTGGGCAACTTGAAAGAAATGGTATCAGGCACACAGGCTTGGTTTGAACGGAAAAAAAATATTACAGATAATGTCTTTGAGAATTAAAAAAAACCCTTATTTATAATTGAGAGATGTTAGACAAACCTTAAATAGTTCATTGAGTTAGTGGCTTAGTTTGAAGTCTCATGTTACAGGCAATTAGGTCCTTATTTAGAAAAAAAAAGGCCTTTATACCTATTTACAATATACACAGCTGCTTGCAAAGAAGTCAGATTTACTACTGTTTTCTATAAGCCTTTTTTTTTTTTTAAAGTTTTTGTTGATTTTTCCAAATAAGGATGAATAGCTCTATAAAAATGAGATGCAGGAAAGACAGTTGGGGCGCACGCTACGGGAGACTCGGGTTCTGAACCACGCCTGGAACCGCCTTGCGCTCTTCTGTGCTGCTCACTGCTAGTGCCTGCCAGTCACCGGCCTCAGAACCGTGACCCAGAGATCCTCAGTGTGAGGAGCTGTGCAAGTGGAGGCTGCTTCAGTGCACTCGGCGCTGAGATGGGACCCAGAGAGCTCCCTCAGTCTCGGCAGTTTCGAGGCCCGTCTTCCGCTCCTCTCTCGTGCTGTAAGCTATAGTAACAGTTCTGGCAGACTCGCACCGGGGATGAGATTTTCAAGCGCTTGATTTCTGACTGAAATCGGCTGCACCTACAGGAAAGGTGAGATAGGTTAGTTACAGATCTTCTCAAGCCACCACTGGCTGAGGGCGCCAGCGATGTGGAACTGCACTGGAAGGCAGGCAGTCTGGGGTCAAAGGAGCAGGACACCACAATAATGCTCAAGGAAAAGCTGGTTGGTGCTCATGTTGCTGGTCCAGGACCAAAGAATGCTGCGGAGATGCCAGGAGGCCCATCCGTGACCAGAGAAAATCAGAAACATTATGAGAGATTCCACACAGCTGTGAGTCTGCGAAACCGCACCCACCCTGAGCGTCAGTAGATCTTAACTGCTTAGGCCTCGCTGCTCTGGGTCAGGGAGTTTGGGGCACAGGAGCCTGATGCCAAGCCAGGAGGTCTGAGTCTCCTCACTGAGCCCCACATGGTGGGTTCAAAAGCTGACCACATCCATGGGCCGACTGCCTCCTAGTTTCCCGGACTACAGGTGTGGCGAGTGTGGCAATGTCACTTGAGCCTAACCTTCCCCCTTGATGGGGAGACTCAATGTCCGCTGCCCACTTGGATGTTTTCTTGCTTTTATTTTATGTCCTCACAGGGAACTGCTCGTTTTGTTTCTGCCAATGCATATTAATTATATCAATGGCACTTAGTGCTATTTCTACACATGTACATGCAGGCACTGATCGGACCCACCCGTCCTCTCTGTCCTTGTCCCCATCCCCAGCACCTTAACTACTAGCTACTCATCATGCTCTACTTGCAGGTCAGGCCCACTTTACTTTTTAACTTAAATAAATGGCCTCGAATGTGTGCTATGCTTGTCCTTCTCTGCAATGGCCTATTTCACTCAGTACAAATGTTCTTTAGTTCCATTCCTTTGTCCTTTAAGGGCACCTAGTACTGGGTGTGCATATATATACACGAGAACTTCGCACTATTCTATTACATTCTATTACATTTTCTTTAGCATGTGTGCATGCATGCAGTACGAGTGGAAGTCAGAGGCCAGCCTTTGGGAGTCTGTTCTCATGTGGGTTCCTGTGTTTGAACTCAGGCCGTGCAGCTCCTCCGCAGTCATCTTTCAAATATGCAGTATCCCTGAATCCACGCATTCACTGCCGACTCTAGCTCTTGGCTATGCAGGCCCTCTCAGATGCTGACTTCCATGTCCTGGGATGTATACTCAAGGGCAGCTGGGCCACGTGGCAGCTCTGAGTTTAGTTTTCCATCCAGACTGACTAATTTGCATCTCACAACAGTGTGGAAGAGCCTCTTCTCCTCCTGTCCACAGGAGCATGTTTTATTGGTGACAGCTATTCAGATTAGGGTCAGATGGAATCTCACTGTCATTTTGAATTATATTTCCTTAAGGCCTTATGGCACTATTACTTTATATATTTATTGGTTATCTGTGAAGTACCTATTTGGACCACTTGCCCAGTTTTCAATCTAGATTTACCTAGTTTTCGTTTAAGTGCTCTAGCTATGAATCCAGGGTGATGAGCTAGCACACTCTCTCTCCCATCCCTGCAGGCAGCGTCTCCGTTCACTCACCACACCCTTTTCCGTGATCAGTTTGTCACGTGTTGCTCTTGATGCTCGGAGTCTGATCTAGAGAACTGCCTAAGCCAGGGTTTCTCTATGTAGCCACATGCCACTGTCTCTCTAGTGCTGCGATTAAAGGCGTGCACTATCACCACCCAGCCTAAACCACTACATAAAGAATCTCTCCTATATTTTCCTCTTGGTGCAGTGAGAGCTTCTGGTCATACACCAAAGTATTTGAGCTATTTGAGCTGACTTCCACACGCGGTAATAGAGAGGGTCAAGTGTTAACTTCCTGTATGTGGTTACTGGGTGTTCCAAAGCCACCGCTGAAGAGGCTGTTATCTTCAGGGTGTTTCTGTTAACTTGTCAGTCAGCCACAGCGCACAGGCTTCCCTATGTGTCTGCAAACTGACCCACCATCTGCTTTTAGCCCAGCACCATGCTGCTGTGGCTACTATAACTCTGACTTTTTGTTTCCCTACTAATTTTAGGGTTGTTTTCCCTAGTTCTGTGCAGAATGCCATTAGTATTCTGAAGGGGACCACAATGAAGCTGAGCTTGCTTTGGGTAGCATGCACATCTTGGCAATATTCATTCTTCTAGTCCGTGAACACGGGAGGCCTTCCAGCCTTCTTCTGTCTTCTCTATTTCATCCTTCAGTGTCTCATTTCCACACGTTAGATGTGCTGTGTGTATGCGTGTGCGCACATGCAGGGCAGAGGTCAACTTAGGAGCCATCCTCTAGGTTTCTGGAGCCCCGACCAGGCTCCCTGGCCATGCCTGCACGGACTGGGACTGCAGACTTCCTTCCCCACCCTGAGCCTGCCTGGGGATGTCTGCAAACTTTCCTCTTCCTGAGTCTGACATGCTCACTGGAGTGGATGAGAGCGGAAGACCAATATCACTGGCAGAGTTCCTCTCCAGGCATCCACAGGCTATGTGTCCCACGGCCCTAGCCATGGCTGGGACTGCTGCGCTGCTCAGGACACCTCTGGAGGGTCCTCTGTGATGGCAACAATGGAATCAGAGCTCTTTCCTTGGTAACACAAGGTGGCAGGTGGAGGGCGGGCGCAATGTGTGCAAAGCCGTCCTTCTGTCCAGGTCCCTGTTTCAAACCAGTCACAACCGGTCACACCCTTGATGGCAGGCTCCACCATCCTTACGCATCACATCCTTCATCTCCCTGTGCCAACATCTGTTTTCCCATGTAGCATGGTTTGTGTCTTCTGACCCATGTTTGGTTCCTGAGACAGCAACCCCGGAGCCACATGGAGCCAGTGTGGCGGAGTACCTGTGGAGTCTCCTGGGTGGGGAGATTCCGGGATTCTGACCTTGAAGCTGTGCAGATTCAGAGAATGGGTCTTCACTGGGAGCAGAGGTGATCAGCCCCATGCAGACCTCAGGCTTCTTGTCTAGCTAAGCTATGAGCCTGTGCCGGGGGTTCAGGGGAGGATGCACTTCCAGGACAGGATCTCCAGTGTCCGTTTGCTGCTCAGCTGAGAGTCTCCTAGCAGCACAGCAAGGCCAGCCCAGAGCTGTGTGGAATATTTTCTCCTGTGGTGCCTTTGTCTCAAATGTCAAGGTTTTATGAGTTTCCATTTCTCCTGTGATTTCCAGTGTTCACTTGGTATGCGGCATTGCCCATGCTGCTGTGGGTCTTTGTGGAGAAGCTGATGGCTCAAACTAGCAACTGTGCTGTGTGACCGCTGTCCGTCCAAAAGGGCACTCCAGCCACCACACACCTTTTCTCTTTGAACATTTTTTTATTTCCTATTTCTTTCCTTTTTTTTTTTTTGTCTTTTGGTTTTCTGAGACAGGATTTCACTGTGTAGCCCTGGCTTTTCTATAACTTGCTTCCTAGACCAGGCTGGCTTTGAACTCACGAAGCTCCACCTCCGCCTCTTGAGTGCTGTGATTAAGGTGTGCATCATTCTATGTGTTGGAGATTGAACCCTGGGAAGTGAGATTGTTGGAGGTCTCATAAACGGGAATACAGGCTGTTCCAAACATGCCAGCAAGTGTTGCAAGCAGACTGCACCCCAGTCCTGCAATCATTTCTTAAAGGCATTTTTTTTCTTGCTTTTCTTGCTAAGTGAAGTGTTCTTATTTCTATTATTGTGAGAGAAGTGCTCCCACAGGCTACTTAAGATATGTTCATGGTCTTTAAAAAGTACTGTGGGTTTCTTTCCATAGAGTAAATCAGGAAATGACGCCAGGCATGGCATTAAATCACTTTCAGCTTGGATTCTCACAAAATGGAGATGCAGATTCATACAGTCTGTTAACCTGAGTGTCAGAAAATAAACCAAGTGCTTAAGAGGGTCACGGGACTGGCTCAAGATGGAGGCAGTTCTCGCAGTTGAGGGCAGGAAGGTTGTACCTTCCCACATAGCTGATTGTGGCCCTGTCTGCTAAAGCAGCAGCTGCTACTTGGCCAATGCTCTCAACAGCCTTCACCGCACATATCTGAGCAACGGGTAATTTAAAGACTTACCTAAACTTAATTCTGAAACCACTACAAAGAACAGGTGGGTGTCAGTATTGAGCATTACACTGGGGTGCTCCACCCATAATTACAACATCAAAGCACAGTGCTACGTGACGGGATCCTCTGCCCCACCTCATTCAAGTCCCAGTCAGAAATGCTGGCAGTGACATTCTTGCTAATGTACCTTGCAATCCACTTCTAAGAACGGGGGTGTAAGAAAAAAAAACAGTAATTATAACGCCTTAGAAACCCAGCTAGCCTCCGTCCCCACACTCACTGTCACTCGGTGCGCTCAACAGCTCTAAAGACAAGCTCTTCTACCCACAGAGAACAAGCTCAGGGCTTCAGTGAGGTGACAATAAGCTTGCTCAAGGGTCAAAAATGATTATACAGGTGTTTTCTATGAAGGCATCTACAATAAGACAATGTGGGTGTCAGAGCGGCATATCCAGGGGATCCCTTCTGTGTGTGCAGGACAAGGGAGGCCTGAATGTGCCATCAGGTGATGGCAAGCTCACATTTGTTCTGGGCCAAGATAGACTGCCTTATTATAACCTAAAGTTATGATAAAAGATTAAATGCAAAAAGTAAAACTTGAAAACTTTAAAAGAAAATAAAATTTCCTATATGATCAAACTTAGGATACCAAAATTCTAACATACGTACACAAACTGAGTATAATAAGTGCACCAGACAGTACAAATGCAAAATAAAAACAGAAGTAGGTATGTGCACGGCACAGCGAAGGACTGGAGTCCAGAGCACACAGAGAACTCAAGAAGAGAGACAGGAAGGAGGGAGAAAAAGAAGGCAAGAGAGAAAACCTACAAGGAAAACGGGCAGATTTCCTAGAGGAAGCCTGGGTGCCAATAGGTGCCTGAAAAGATGCCAATGTCTCTAGCATTGCAAGTTAAGATTGCAAGTTAAGACAACAAGACACATTTCCTTAACCATCAGATTGGCAAAAGGACAAAGGCTTGGCATACCAAGCATGACTAAGAATCTGGAAGGTTTCTGTGTCCTACTGGGCTAGCTGGAGTAGCACTGCTGTTCTAGGAGTCCTTTAGCAAGACCAGGAAAGACCCAGGGTCAAGTCTGTGTCCTGGAGGAAGTGCCATCTCCTGGGGAGGAAACCGGCACTTAGGATGGAGCATACTGTAGCATTATTCACAGTATCTGCAAGGTGGGACGCTAACACCAGGGATCCTCAGGAGGAGATGTTGGGTATCAATTCCTGCAGAGCCCTGAGGTGAACTACCTGGCACACGGTTACACTGAACACACTAGAATAATGGTTATCTGTGAGTGGATTAGAAACCGGAGTCCTACTTTACAGAAAAGTGCAGACGGTGCAGTGTAAAGCTGAGAAAAGAACCAGACTCTGTGTACAGAGTGGCAAATGCTGAGCGCTGTAAGGACTCATGGAGAGTAACACGCCATCAGTGAAAGTGGGATGGACCGCAGGTCTCATTGCAGTGTGGATGTGCACATACCCCGTGTGCCTCTACAACAGTCCGGACGGCGTGCGCACGTGCGCTTCTACAACAGTCCGGACGGCGTGCGCACGTGTGCTTCTACAACAGTCTGGACGGCGTGCACACGCGCGCTTCAACAGTCCGGACGGCGTGCACATGTGCACCTCTACAGCAATCAGGACAACATGTACACATGCAATTGAAGTCAGGGTATTTTTGTGATTATTTCTCTACTTTCTATGAGAGAAATAGTTCATAATGAACTCACTTCTGACAGAAGAGCTGTCCACAGTTCCTGCAATGGTGCCGTCTTTCTGTGAGGGAAAAGCGCACGGAGCAGCCGGAGCAGCTGTCGCCACCTTCATCCTTCACCCAGTGGTCAGCAGCGGAGCGGCCAGGCTGGTCACTGACAGACCAGCTGAACACGCGGCCCCGACTGTCACCAACGAGGATTCTGCTGTGGTCCCTGTGGAATACGAGAAGGGCTCTGGTCCGGGGCTCATGGTGTTCAGAGGAAGCCCGATTCCCTCAAAGGAAGTTAGTTAAGAGAGGCAAAGAAATAAAACCTAGCCTGGGTTTATTTTCCCATTTTAATTTTCTTTGGCTCAAACCTTGCTGTGTCTTTAAAAGACACAGAGAGCATTATGGTTTATTTGTTGAGAATTAAAATCTACCCAGTGGCAAGCTTCTGACCAGGAGAATCAGACCAGCTACAAGCATAATACATGTCTCAAGGATTGGGCTGAAATAAGGGTCCCTAGCTATGCAAATGACCCAGAAAGAGAGATGGGCTCCAAAAAGCCTGGCCCTTACTTGGAGACACCCAGTGCGGTGACTTCAGCTGGGTGTGCATTGTCCTTTCGATCAAAGGCCGTGTGCATCGTCAGTTTGCTTCTGAAGACCAGCTGCCGCTCCCACCGGTACCCTGGAATGGAGAAGTGGAGGACAGAGACAAACTCAACCTAGGGAGCGACAGAATGGAGGCTGTTTTTGCACTGTGGCTTCTTGTTTAAAACATGCCTAGCTTCATCTCTAGGAGAACTGTCTGTGGCCCAGGCCGTAGATGTGACTGATCAAGGAGAGAGCCCCAAGGGAGCTGGACCCCACGGCCCATCACTCACAGGCAGGGTGAAAGACACCAGACCTCAACTTACCTGGTTTCAATCTGCTGTAATTTCGTGCTTCGATGGGGTTGGGGTGGGCATGAGTGAGGGGGCCCTGCAAATGGGCTCTGGTCTGGCCCTCAGAGTAGTTCACAAATATGAAGCCATCTTTTTCATCAAGACTGAGCTGGTCGGACCAGCGCCTGGAGTCATCAGAGCTGCTGTCCGTACACCACGTGGCAGTGGCTCTGCAGGAGGCTGCCCTGGGCCTGTGGCTGGTGCTGCTGGGCTGGCTGGCCGTCTCCTTGGGCTCCTGACTGATGCTTGGCTCCTCTGTTTCAGAATCGGTGCTGTCTTCATCTTGGGCTTGCTGCCCTGGGGAAAGTATAAGTGAAGGGAGACAGCGGACACATCAGCTAGACTTACTTTGTCCTGTTTGCTTTTCTTCTATTGGTGAAAGCCACCACAACAACAGAACACTTTAAGCCAAGTATTTCTAGTAAGGTTACAGACAGTAAAGAAGAAGGATCTGTCTTAGAATTCCATTTTATAGACTATGCCTGAGAAAATCCTTAGCTTGGCATTTTATCCTTCACAGCAGAACCCGGACTACAGTCTTCCTAACAGCCTGGCTCCTCTGCCTCCCCCCCACCCCCAACCTGCTCGCCCTCGTGGAGGTTTGTATGCACTGTTTCTCTACATGAACTTGTCTTCCAAGTCTGTGTGGGCTGGTGCTACCTGTCTTTGAGGACACAACATTAACGTCTAAAGTCTTACCCAATTGCTTATATCTCCTCCCTCTGCCAAATGCCTTCTTCCTGCCATGCCTCTTGGTACTGGACATTCTTCTCTAAACTCTTGCCCCTATAACCTTACAAACAGTGGAGGAAGAACAGAAGCACAGGGCCATGGCCGTGGCAGTGGGTAACTATGCCACTTCTAAGACTAGTGAGTTTCTTATGAAAGTTTAAATCTTGATTCTTTCCTTCCCATTGTCATTCTACATTTCCTCACACTAATGACTGTCTGCTGCAGTCACATCTCCCAGAGAAGATCCGGGGAAGGTGCACAGACGGACACGAGGGAAACCCACAGCAAGCATGCAAGTGCCAGCACAGTGAGCACACGCATTTCCTTGTCAGCACACAACCGTCCCTGATGAGCCTCAGATCATCTGTCCCCAGCTGCCGAGCGGTGGCTCTGACCTCCCGGGAGCCCTTAGCTTGCCTTCCTCAAGTCTCATGCCTGGCACTGTTTAGTCCTTCCCTGTGGACCGCTTCCTTCCCCCTTCTGCAAACCGCCACAGCAGAATACACAGGACCACGATACAGGAATGTCTCTCTGCCCTGGGTGCGGCTCTTCTTCCATCACACTCACTCATCTTCTTTTATTCATTAAAGGAAAGACTCCCTTCTCACTGGACCCCGTAATCCAATGACATAGATAAAACAGGCAGCCAACCCCCAAACAGTTACTCAATCAAAATTTCCAAACTGTACTTCTTCCCATCACCACTTCAGATGACCTCTTCTGAGGCTACAGTTTAGCCTGTGGGAATTACATTATCAATATAACATGAGAAAATGTCCTGTGGATGGGATTATTTTTCCTGACACAGAAAGCAGACACTTTGTGCCCTTCTGATAATGTTGCCTTTTCCCGGAGAAGCCCCTTATAGCACCAAAGTCATTCAGTTCTCTGTGTGCAGAAACACAGAGGCCACCAAACGGAAAGCTGATTCCTTCCAACAAGTCATTAGTGCCAGACCATGAGGGGCAGCTTCTGTGGAGACAGCGGCACAGGGCAGGCCACTGCTGGCTCCCTGGCTCTGTCCCCAGTCGTTCTGTGAGAAATCACCTGGCTCTGTCTCACCGGGAAGCTTTAAACGGTCTCAGAAATAACAGGTAACAGCCTTCAGTCGCAATTACTGCCCATGTGAGCAGGAGCAGGTGGCCTGGGAACTGATGTCTGGCTAAACAATTAAAAAGCTATGTACCCACTTGTTTCTGTCCATACTGCACCCGACCAGCTGGGCTCAGCAGCTGTAGAACTGAGGTGAGGAGCTGCCTGACTCACCCAATGCTGTCCCTAGAACTCAGGCCTCCAGCACTGCAGGGAAAGTACTCCTGTATCTGCCTGCCTCCTGAGTGGGCACTGGTGAACTAGAGCAAACCAGGTACACAGGAGATGGGAACAGCAGCAGAGCCAGTGCTGAGTGCAGCGCCCAGCCTTGTCCATTTGAGATGCTCGGTGTGACCTAAACCAGAGTGTTAAATACCTATCTGTGCTTCAGGACAGCCTTCTTGCGTTTCTAGTTCTTCCACAGGCTCAGGAGCTGGTGTTTCAGGGACTTGTAGAAATTCCATCCTCCAGAACTGCAATAAAGTAACGTGGAAACAACACATGGCAGAATCGGGCTGGAGACAGCAAACACATTACCTCATAAAGGTGCAAGCTGAGGGGCAAGTGTGTGGTTCCAGTTATTGCTTCTAAATAGGTTTTTCTGAACCTGCCGGGCTGCTTGCCTTACATGGTAGCTACCCCTCACTAGGGGCAAAGGACAGAGGTCAAGAAAGTTTAAAGTCATGGTCACTGTGGAGGTTTGAGTCAGGACGGGCCCCACTGGTTCATAAATTTGAATGCTGGGTTCCCAGTTGGTGGAGCTGTTTAGGAAGGATTAGGAGGTATGGCCTTGTTGATGGAGGTGTGCCACTGGGGGTGAGCTTTGAATTGAGGCTCCCTCCCTCCCTCCTTCCTTCCCTCCCTCCCTCCCTCCCTCCCTCCCTCCCTCCCTCCCTCCCTCCCTCCCTCCCTCTCCCCATTTGTTTCTGCTCTCTCTGGTTTCAATGTGAGAATAAGATGTATACTCTCAGCTATTGCTCCTGCACCCTGCCATGAAGGTCATGGACTGGCCCTCTGAAACTGTGAGCCATCAATTAAATGCTTTCTTTTATAGTAGCAATGGAATGGTAATGGTAACTAAGACAGTAGCCACATAAGTAAACTTTACAAAACTTGTAAAGTCTTGCATAGATGAAGTCAAACCTCACCTCCAAGTACACTCATCTGTGGCATTTCAGTAGTGCCTGTAACACTTAGCAGAAGCTGTAGCCTCAGAACTGCACACAGGACACCCCCCCCCCCCACACACACTTGCTGCCTGAGGCACTGCATATAGTTTGGGTGTGGCTGTCAGTTTCATTGTCTCTAAACCTGAGCCTATAATTAAGGAGAATGACAATCAGTCACCTTGACACAGGGTACAATTAAGGGACTTAGAGCTACAAAGAAAAGGAAAATCTCCTGAGCAACTATAGAGCTTAGTGCACACTCTGTCTCTTCTGTGATGCCAGCACACACAGAAAGCAGCAAAAATGGGGAGGGGGGAACCATGTAGGCTCCAGCTTGAGCATGGACAGAAGGTCTCAGGACGTGTTTGCGTGTGTATGTGCATCAGGAACAGTATGAAGGCTTTCCTGAGGTCACTTACCCGGACCACGCCATCAGAGTGTCCTGTTACGATGACATTCTGCGTGTCCCACTCGTTCATCTCGGACACACAGCAACAGATGATCTGCTGACTCCTGCCTGTGAATGTGTTCACACTCACGATCGGGTTGCCGTTGATGCTCCAGACATGGATGTATGTGCCGGCACAGGACACAATGTCCCCCTGAGGAGAAGAGGAGCTTGTCTCTTCACTCTGAGATTCATATCCCATGTCTAGCTCTCAAAACCCTTATGTCCTGAAGACTAGTGTCTGTATGATTTCTGAGGTAACCTACAATTTGGTGCTTGCTGGTACAGGGATCTTCAACAGAAGTTTCAAGAATTGAAAGAGGAGTCTTTGCTGGAGCCAGGGATCACAAATGGAGGCAAGAAGCAATGGACTCAAACACCAGGACCAGAGAGCAGAGGGAAAACTATGAGCTCGGGAGGGCGGCATCTCCAGTAACTGAGAAGGCAGATGGGTACTACAGACTGCTGTGTGCCTACTGTCAAATTTTACTTACAGCAAGAGAGGGACAAAGAAGGCAAGAGGACAGGCCAGGCAGTTCATAAGCGAAGCTGACGGAGAGCCGTGGATGGAAGGGAAGCCGGTGGGAGGTACATCAGAGACAGAAACCTTTCCAGAAGTCACTGAGACTTTACCAAACCATCTTTAAAAGAGTGTTATGCATACAACTGTTTTGCCTGCCTGCATGTCTGTGCATCATAAGTGCTCACCTGATGCCCACATAAGCCAGATGTGGGGCTTCAGATACCCTAGGACTGAGTTATAGACAGCTGCGAGCCACCATGTGCATGCTGGGAAGTGAACCCTGGTCCTATAGAAGAACAGCCAGTGCCTTTAACCTCTGAGCCAGCTCCACTAAAACATCTTCAACAAACCCAAACCCAAATACATCTGTACATTTTGGAGCCCTGGCTGCAATCGTGTGGGTGTACAATGGCCTGGCAAGACTAGAAACATGATTCGAGCTACTTAGGAACAATCCTAGATCAAAGCGTTCTGAATGCTGGCATCAAGCATCTCACTGAGAAACCCAAGGCCGAGGAGTTATGTTGTGCCCACAGTTTTAGAAAGCTTGTTAGGTGCAGTGCTCACACAAGACCCCATGCATTCCCAGCTCTGAGCGCAATGCTCGCAGCAAGTAACACTCTGTGTGGGAATTCCTAGGAGTGACTGCAGGATATCTGACTAAAAACATAGCACGCAGTGTCACAGTTTGGGTATAAAATGTACCCCACAGACGCATGAACTCGGGGTTGACAGCCATGGTGGGAATTACTGGACTCCCGAAGCAGGAGGCTTATCTGTGGAGGTAGATCACTGCAGGGTGGGCCTCTGAGGGCTACAGTCTGGCTTTACTTCCAGCCTGCTAGGTCCTGAGTGTTTCTTACAGACTTCAGTACTAATAACTGCCTTATACCCACTCACAGCCCGCAGACTAGAACGGTTTAGCTGCTATGTCTTCCTCACCACGATGGACCATAGGCACTTACATACCATGAGCCCAAATAGACCCTTTCTCTTTTGCTTTTGTTGGGAATTTAGTTACAATGTTGAGAACATTAAGTCATACAAATAGTATCACCTAGAAGAAACCAAAGTTATAAGGGTCCTTCCCAACAGAAGGCTGTGTGGCTGATAGTAAGAACCTCCTACTGTGTTAAGAAGAAAGCCCCAGGACAGGGCCAGGGTAAGATGCAAATGAGTATGTGGAGCCAGGAAGCCACCAGGTAGGTTTCTATTCATTCCCAGGATTGCTCGGCAGATGGGAGCACCATCTGCACAGGATGTCTCTCACAGAGGAAGTCTCACGAGAGGCCTTGGCTGTCATAAACCCCCACCTGAGCTCCCCTTGCTTATCATTCCAGCTTAGCAATGGATCTTCTTCTCCTCTACCTCAAAAGGCCTTGGTCTGCCAGGAGACTCTAGGACAATGCATTCATTTTATTCTGATTCATTTATTTATATATGAAACACTAATTTTTCAAAAAGCTAGCATCTTCTGGTAACTTCAAAATCTGTTTTTTTAAGTAACCTGATAATTATTTTTCTCTTGTTCGTTGACCCAGTGGTTAATAGTTTTTACTGTACAAAGAATTTCAACAAAACGCTTAGACTGTTATCAAGTCCTATGATTTGCATTTTTGTTGTTGTTTGGATTATAAAATTTAACATCCACTTGCTTTTCAAGCAGAATGCAGTGGCTCCTACATCGTGAATATGAATATCCAAAAAGAGCTTCCGTCTGTGTTTAGTCTGGCCAGTATGTTTCCTAAATATTCTACTTACTGTTAACTCATTAATACAAAGAGCAGAAACGGGAGCTCGGTGGCCGCGGAGCTGGGTTAGAAACGACAGTCTGTTCAAATCCCAAATGATGCAGGTTCGGTCTCGGGACCCACTAACAATTATGTGATAGGCTAGCGACGCTGTGGCGCAGGTGACGGTGTCCGTGTGGCCAAGTAAAGCCTACAGAAGGAGGAAAGCGAGAAATCAGGCCTCGCTGTATCCAATCTTCTAGCACCAGCAGAAGGACAGGTTCATTATTAGAGAGCCGGATGCCCGAGCAGGTGCGGGGGTGACGGTCTAGACTCTCCTTCTTTCCATTCTTTTCAGCAGGATGGAAAATGGTGGCCCAGACCTTTGAAGGAAGGGGGAATGTCCGCTACTGCTGGCTTAGATTCTTTCCACTCTTCCCGGGATCATGTACTGACTACGGGGCCAAAGTCGAGACCGTAAGCTAAGCTTCTATTCTTTTGCCATAAACTCTTCTTTAGATGATTGTGAGCACCTGCGATTTTAAAGAGGATGAACCAAGTGCTCAGAAGTAAAGAAATTAAAATTGCATGGTTGTGGTACGTGGTCCTAAAAGATGAAGGGGTCTGGTCCAGACATGCTACCGCTGCATCCTGCTGTGCTGCAGGTGTGTCTGCAGGAGGAGTCTGCACTGGGTGGCTCCTTCCAGGACTGCAGCAGGAGAGCTAATGGAGCCCAGAACAACAATGTGCGATGGTTAGGGAAGAGTTAAGAGAAGTTTCTGATCAATGTTTCATTTACTGAAAATACGCTGCCTCTCCTGTCCCCAGTGGGACATGCTTGCTTACATAAGGAGCTGCCTTAATTTTGTGGTCATACAGACACCTGGAGATATGCTGGGCAAACACAGAACGCTGTTTTAAGTCCTAAGTCCACACTGACGGCACATGAGCTCAAAGTCCATTGACTGCTGGTGAGTCGTTTCTGCCGGAAGTATGGTTAGCAAGACCGCCAACAGCCTTACCTTCTGGTCATGGTAGTGACCAGAAGGACCCTTTGTCCGTGTGGAAGGCTGTTGGACAACGGACTTAATTCTCCCCATATACAGCTAAAACATGGTTTGTTTGATTTTTGCCTTTAAAATAGAGTTGGAGTCACATCTGAACTCAAATTCTGGCTTTATCTCAAAGGTAACACTGGCATACCTTTTATTCTAAGGTATGCTACCCTCACCCCTAGACACAGTAACTACCTTGTAACTTGAGGCTCAGAGTTCTGTATGAGCAAATGAGATAGCTTATTAATAAATTGCTTTTCAAATTATATCCTAAAAACATGGATGTACCCTCCTAATTTTGAAAACACCTGCGATAAAGCTTCAGAGTTTAATATTAGAAAGACGGTGCGGTGGGCAGAGGAGCCTGAACACAAGCCCCGGGCCTGGGTTCAACCCTTAAAATCCACAGAGAGTTGAAAGTAGAAAATGGACTCTATTAAAAAAAAGCTTTCACATTAAGTAAAAATTAATAGACTCAAATAATGATTAAGTAATCAAAATACTTGTCAGCAACACCGTCAGTGTTTTGCTGGACACGTGAATGACTCTGACCTGCTGTTAGGAATGACAAACGGCTAGGTGGAGCCGCTGTGGGGAGCATTGATGACAATCTACAGAAAACACACCTGGGGTAAAGATTTCGGTGTACACATAATTTCTAAGAAACATTTGTATTTAAGCATCCTGAAATACAGTCCCCAAAGACAACTTCATTTAGATTTTTTTTTTTTCGAGACAGGGTTTCCCTGTAGTTTCTAGAGCCTGTCCTGGAACTAGCTCTTGTAGACCAGGCTGGCCTCGAACTCAGAGATCCGACTGCCTCTGCCTCCCGAGTGCTGGGATTAAAGGTGTGCGCCACCACCGCCCGGCTTCATTTAGATTTTAAGAGAAAGTTTTTGAGAAACAGCTTATTTATTCTGATTATTGAAAAGTATTTCTAGTAAATTAATGTTTTGGGTCAGATGCAATTCTAACACCTAGATGGGTGGGGGAGCATGAGTCTGAAGACAGCCTAGACTGCACAGCTAGAAATAGTCTTAAGCCAAAAACAACATACACTTCACCCTCACAGCCAAACAACGCCTCCCCGACCATGGTCTCTGGGTTTGTCTGAAGTGGCTCTGTCTTAAGGAGGCCTTTGTAGTTTCTGGAGCCTGGCAGCTGAGAGAGCGCCCACCCTCTCCCCTGCTGTGTGGTTACCTGCTTAAGCGTGAGGGGCTTGGCCTTTTCTTTGGAGGTGCCCATCTCCCACACACACACCACCGTGCTTGTTCCACCCGTGATCACGAGCTTGGGGCTGGGGCAGATGGCGCAGAGGATCTGGCCCCACTCGGACAGACATTCATAGACAGTCACTGCCTGTCAAGCAAAGTAGACATGAGACGCAGGCCACCAAGTGCTGAGGAAGAGCTGCGCTGTGCTCCCGGGGAGGGCAGCCCAAGCACGCGCTGCCTCACTCTGGGCTGGGTTCAGTTGCAGTGGACAGGGTTCAGTTAGTGACAGTTCCCCTGAAGTTCTACCCCAACTGCCCCAACTGCAACAAAATTAAAAGACTGTGTTCATACCAGTCTGATTTTTACCCCGTTTGGGAAAAACGATGTTCAACCTATGTGATGGTAGCATGTCTGCCGTGAACATGCATGTTTAAGGAGCATTCTGCCCACAGAGAACCGCGCCTAGTGTGACCAGGGGGCTATAAATCTACCTGGGTGGGAGGAGCTGGCCGAGGGCCACATCTAACAGGACCCCCGTCTGCTGTCTGTTTCTCTAGGACACAGCACAAATTTTGTGCTGTAGGAGGGGGGCTGCTTTAGGGTACTGTTACCATGGTGAGCGGCCAGA
Source organism: Arvicola amphibius (assembly GCF_903992535.2). Lineage (NCBI taxonomy): Eukaryota > Metazoa > Chordata > Mammalia > Rodentia > Cricetidae > Arvicola > Arvicola amphibius. The sequence goes on along the minus strand of NC_052047.1, from coordinate 6,512,857 downwards.
TTGTGACCTGACAACAAGGATATTCGGGTTGCAGAAATGGTGAGCCCTTTGCTGACTAGGATCTCTTAGAATAATTCTGGGAGTGGGAGAGAAGCTCTTAGCTCAGTTCACAAATTTCCCAGAAACACTTGTTCTGTAACTGTTCCAGCTTCTACCCAGCTGTTAAGCCAGGCTGTCCAGACATGCAGGGGAAGGATGAAGAAGGGAAGCAATGCACACCTTATCTGACTCGTAGGTCCCCAGTCTGCAGCTGAGGTCTGCATAGCCCCAGGCGAAGGTCTTGTTCCACGCTGGTGGGATAAGAACCTTGTTCTGCTCTACTGCAAGAATTCCTTTGTCCGTGCAGACAATCTGCCCCACAGGCTCTTTGAGTTCTGTATGGAAATCATTGCATTAAGACAGATGAGGATGTAGGACCTCAAGCCTCACACACAGCAAACATCCCGACCCCCAGGCTCTGGTGCCCATGTCCTACCTTTGACAGGGGTCAGCGAAGGCCTCAGGTTGTCTAGGTGACGGAAGAAGAGCTTATCACTGGTGGCTCCCGGGGGGATGGAGATGCCTGTGTTGTCTCCGTTGAGCCGACTCCTCACTCGCTTTGGTGGATGAGGCTTTTTAAACAGCTGAGGAGGAGGACACACTTTAGAGGGTGCCGTGTCCTCAGGCCTTTGGATGCCAAGCACCATGGCTTCCGTTGCATACACTTTACATGTAACATAAACTATATTACTCCCATTTATCATCTGAGGAAAGAGGTTCAAACTGAGACTAGGAGACTTACCACAGTAAGCAGTGACAGGATTATGGTGCCAGAGCTGGGGTCATCATACCCAATACAAAGCTGAACTAACTTTCTGAAATCATAACCTACTCAAACTAGACCTTGACTGGCAGTTATTTTCCAGGAAACGGACCCACTAAGGATAAGAACCTCCATACCTGCTTAGGGATCTGACCGAAGTTGTTAATGAAGCCAATGGTGGCCGTCTCCTTCAGTGGGTCGTTTATGTTGTAGATATCCACTTGACCCTCATAAAAGAGGTGATGGAAGACGTTGACAGCGTCCACTGCTGCAGGGCCCTGCTGCTTATAGCCGAAGATCAGGTCGATCCACTCGTGCAGGTGGGCGCTCACGTAGTCACACTCCAGAGCCTGGGTTAAGAGGTCAACAGAATTAAAATAACTAAGAACACAGGACAATACTACACCGCTCAGGGTCCTCGCCCCGTGTGTGGTCACTGACAAGAGAAACCCAGCTTTCCCTTACCTCGCGGTGGACTCTGATGAACTCTCTCGGATCTCCCTTTGCCCAGGGTGGAAGGATGACATCTCCAAGCTTGGTGCCATTTTGTTTGCAACCTGTGCAATTGGACACATTAGGAATAAAGTGGAAGAGTATTTTAGTGGTTGGTTGCCTACTAAAGAGACAGAAACTGTGTGTTAGACTCTTAGCCAGAGATATTCAGCCTCAGCACAGAATACCCTCCCCTGTCCTGAGCCTTTCTCCAAGCCTGCTCCCTAGAGCAAGTCTCAGAAACAAGAAAAAAACAAAACAAACAAGCAAAACTCCCTCAATTGTCCTTCAGGAGGGTTAACTTACCAAGTTAAACACAGTTTCTCCCTGGTAAGACCCCAGGGGGCTCTGAGGCTAAGCTTACGGTTCACTAAGAGCAACACAGCAGTTTCTAGAATGCTGATAACTGCAAATCTCTCTTCAATGGCACATGTTGTAGTAACATCACTACATGAGTTTTCTCATCAGTTCACACACATGCACACACACGCGCACACACATGAGCACACATATACACATACACTACACATGAGCACACATATACACATACACACACACGAGCACACATACACATACACACACACACACGTACACACACACTAAAGACAGAGTCTTTCTAGTGTGAAGCTCTGTCTGGCCTTGACTCACAGAAATTCACCTGTCTTTGCTTCCCAAGTGCTGGGATGAAAGGCTAGGGCCACCATGCCTGGCTGACACTTAAGAGGCATCCACAGAAAACAGATATTTTGCAGTGATGATTCTCATTAAAAAATAAAATCTGAAACAATACATTTTTGCAACATTAAAAGAAAAAGAATTTGGAAAAATTAGAGCCTCTTGGCAGAAACAATATCATTTTGCAATAAATATCGATCCCTATTCCATGTAAACTTAAATATTTAAGTTATATTAGATAATCTGAACGTATTAAATAATTTGAGCCAAGCACAGTGGTGCACATTTATAATCCCAACACTTAGGAGGGGATATGGGACTGCAAACTGGAGGCCAGCCTTGGCTCTATAGCAAGTTCTAGGCCACCCTAAGCTACACAATAAGTAATAGGGTAGCCTGGGCTAGAAAATAAGATTCCCAATTTAAGAAAAAAAAAAGAAAAAAGAAAAAGAAAAGATCTGCTCTGAGGTTTAAAAAATTAACTGGAATTATCAGCTAGAAAAACAGGTTTTTTAATGAACTCACTCTAAAAAGTCATTTTGGCTTACAGTTCCCACAGGGACAAATGAGATGGCACTGTGCTGAAGTTACTGGAAACACTAAACCAGTGGCCTAACTTCGCGGCAGCTGCTTAGATAAACACCGTGCTGTTTCATCAAGTAGCGCAGTTTTCAGATTTCAGAGCACTGGGCTGCCTCAAAGAGACAGCCAGAAAAAACACTTCCTGCAGAAACCATCATGTCTTCATCGCTGTGACTTAATCATTTAAAATGTGGTGGATGTAAAAACCAGTTTACTGACCGGCAGTAGTGGCGCACGTCTTTAATCCCAGCATTTGGGAGGCAGAGGCAGGCGGATCTCTGTGAGTTTGAGGCCAGCCTGGTCTAGAGAGCGAGCTCCAGGACAGGCTCCAAAGCTACACAGAGAAACCCCATCTCAAAAAACAAAAAACACACACAAAAAAGAAATTACCATGTGACTTAAAATAAAAAGTCAAAAAGTCATATCATCATAGTGACCACACACTTCACATGTTCCCTCTCAGCCCCTCAATCGATTCCCCCGCTCTGTGTCTATGTCTGTGTGCGCACGTGTGTGCATGTGTGTGTGTGTAAGTCTGCAGAAGTCAGCTGGAATTACAGACAACTGTGAGTCACTCTACATGGCTGCAGGGAACTGACCTAGGATCCTCTGGCGAGATGGTCCTCACTCTTCACCATCGAGCCATCTTTCCAGCCCAAAGACCAAATTTTTTGTTCATTAAAACCAAACAATAATCCCTAGGCCTCTTTGAGAAATAATTGAGCTTTTGAATAATAATGTCAGACATGTTTCTCCAGAACTACCAGTCATTTTAAAGATATCTGAAGGTGGCACAGTCGCAGAGAAACCCTTAGTTTATGTATCCTGCAGGTCTTTCCCAGGAAAGACACAAGAACAGGAGCTCTGGGACAACCAGAGAACAAGCCCATGAGCTTTCTCTCACACCGTTGATCTTTGCTTGGAGAGCGGGAACTGGTATTGTTTTGTTCTTGAGGTAAGAGCCATATGATGACTCTGATCAATTTAAAGAGACCAATTCCGCAGCATCTGGTCATTCAGCAGGCACGCAGCCAGCGTTTCTAGGTGGCTCCAGAGCACCGTTATGCCCCCCAAGAAACCACGGAGCCATTCAGTGTTCTCTCCTGCATGTGGCAGCCACAGTGTGCGTGAGTCTGGGGTCTATCTGTTCTGAGGATGGCCAAAGCATCACATGTTATGTGACGACGATGGTGGAGCTGGGATTTTACCACTCAGCATGATGCTTCTGAGATTCCCCTATTGCTATACCGGGTCTGAATGTCTCCTTGTTTGGTCAGACTGGTGCTACAAGGAGGCTGGGCTCAGGGGTGGTCTTCTGGCCACTGGGGCACATTCCGAAGACACAGAGAGACACCAGTCCTTCCAGCTCAGTTCATTCCGCGTTCCAGTCCCAGGAGAGTGGCCCTTCTACCCCACAAGCCTCTCTGCTGCGATGCTCCCCTTCAGCACAGGCTGAACCCCAGGACCAAGCAGACTGTGGACTGAAATCTCCTACAGCCTTCTCATACGATCAGGTATGTGTTGGGTGGGATGAGGAATGTTTCATACTCTGCACTTGCGCACCTCACATGTGCTCATCCATGAGCGCACTCACACACAGCTGAGCTGCCATGTGTGTCATGTGACATGGCACTCACATACAGCTGATCTACCACATATGTCATGTGACATGGCACTCTCACACAGCTGATCTACCACGTATGTCATATGACATGACACACACACAACTGAGCTGCCATGTGTGTCATGTGACATGCTGGGTGTGTGTCTGCTTGAGCTCTGGCTTCCATTCTGCACATGTAGGAGTGAACCACTAGGTTATGTAGTGTTTTTATGCTCATTACTCCTTTGGTTTGTTTGTAGACTAGGCTAGCCTAAACCTTAAGATCACCCACCACCCCAGTCTCCTAAGTGCTTGGACTGCAGGTGAGCACCATCACGTCTGTGCTTAACCATTGAAACGACAAACATCAGGTTCTTAAAAAAGACAAACAGAAGAGCAGCTGGCTGGAATAGTCTAAAGTGGGAACCATGGATTTGATGCTTTCAAAGAAACCCTCAGAGGCAGAGATTAGCAAATCGTAATCCACAAGACTGTAACTGAAACCAATGTCTCTTCCCCTAACTGGCAGGTAACAGATGGAACACTACGCATGAAGATTTTCTCTTTTCAAGACAAGCTGATTTGGTACTCCCCCGCCTGCCACCTGGAAAATAGGATACTCACAGAACAAAGAAACATGATTTAAATTATTTTTAAATCATAGTTTAAAAAAAATGGGCATATAAAGTGATGATGCCTCGGGTAGCAGACAAGATTAATAAAATGCACGGAATTGTGCACACCACCCTCGGCCATTGATAGGGTTCCAACATTAACAAGATGCACGGGATTGTGCACACCACCCTTGGCTATTGATAGGGTTTCAACATTAACAAGATGCACGGGATTGTGGACACCACCCTCGGCCACTGATAGGATTTCAATATTAATAAAATGCACGGGATTGTGCATACCACCCTCGGCCATTGGTAGGGTTTCAACATTAATAAAATGCACGGGATTGTGCACACCACCCTTGGCCATTGATAGGGTTTCAATAGTAGATGTTTCTCAAATACATTTTTTTCCACTTTGTTTTCACAGAACCCTAACTATTGGATGCCGCCTGTGCCAGTGTTAAATTTCTCCCAGATTCCCAGTTGAACTGGCTCTTTTGAGGCATGAACTTGCTTTCCTGTGTTCCATTTAGACACACACTCAAAGCAGTCAGCATGGCAGTGTGGATTACAGGGAGCTTGCTGTCCAAGCACCGCAGACAGACTTTGTAAGAGAGACTGCTAATGGTCCCAAGAAATGCCACTTCTACGTACCCAGATCAAAGTTATTAGAATTGAACAGGAATTCTGGCAAATAAAAAAATTCTGGAATAAGTTCTTTCACATCCGCCATGTTGTGCTTTGACGCGGAGTACCAGGCCTCACGCACGCTGTGGAACATCCGGTCTGCCAGATCGAAGTGTCCGCCCTGTGGGCAGAAGGAGGCCCCTCTCCATTAGAGAACAGTTTGTCACGTTCAAGGGCTGAAACACTTCATACACCTTTGCCTACCTTCTCATTTCTTGCCATCCTACATTAAACACACACAACTTGAAATAATCATAAAATCCATTTCTCTTTGGTGTATTCTTTACAAAAGATGCCCAGTATATCTGTTTTGTAATCAAAGTAAAACTAAAGCAAGACGATTGTAGACTATTAGTCTCTAGAGAGACAGCAAGACTATGAGGAGTAAGAATCTTCCACAAAGGATGAAGGCCTGTGGAACATTCTTGTGGGGACCCCATGTAATTGGAAAGTCAAGTTCCTAAGTGTGAACGGATGTTTGGCCAGTTCTGCTTTTTTCGTCAGCTCACAGGGTACCGGGTTCCATACAGGACTCTCATTCATATTTGCTGTTGGTGGATTCCATGACTTTCTCGTGCATATTAATGTAAATTAACATGACACCTAAGTTTTTGCTGTGATTCTATTGAGTAGAAAGTTATCAAAGGTTAATGGTTGATAAAACATGTTAAAGTAGAAAGCATTTTTACCCACGCACCCTCAGTTTTCTCCTGTCATCTGACCCTCATGGTGCTTTAGGGAAAAGGAAGCATCCGACAGTTGTTATAGGAAAATGCCAAAGGCCACTAAGGGCAGCTGAGGTCTGCCCTGCTCTGCAGGGTGTCTTACTTCATCTCTTGCTTATGACTCTCTTACTTCTCCACTCTGTTCTGGGTACCCTGGCACCCTGCTGTTCCCTACCCCCTCTACCAGGCATATGCTTGCCTTGGGCCCTGTGTAGATTCCACTATGTTTCCAGCTGTTTGCAGGGCCCCTTCCCCCTCCCCGCCCCAAACCAACTCTGTTAAGTTGCCCCCCGCCCCCCACTTTCCACTCTTCACCTGCATTTCTGACGCGGTTGATCCCACTCTAAAAACACTGCACCATTTACTCATTCAAAACAACGTGTAGCTGTCTCCTTAACTAACCCTGAAACTTCAAGATAGAGCTTCGTCCTTATCCTCAGATGTCCTTTCTGACAGCCAAGAGTGACGAGTGCAGGGGGGGTTCAGCAGGCGTGTGCTGACCACAGAGTACGGAGGGGGGTCAGCAGGCATGTGCTGACCCAGAGTGCGGGGGGGGGGGGGGCAACAGGTGTGTGCTGACCCAGAGTGCGGGGGGGGGGGCAGCAGGCGTGTGCTGACCACAGAGTGCAGGGGGGGTTCAGCAGGCGTGTGCTGACCCAGAGTGCGGGGGGGGGCGGTCAGCAGGCGTGTGCTGACCCAGAGTGCGGGGGGGGGGGCAGCAGGCGTGTGCTGACCCAGAGTGTGTGGGGGGGTCAACAGGCGTGTGCTGACCCAGAGTGCGGGGGGGGGGTCAGCAGGCGTGTGCTGACCACAGAGTGCAGGGGGGGTTCAGCAGGCGTGTGCTGACCCAGAGTGCACGGGGGGGGGGGTCAGCAGGCGTGTGCTGACCCAGAGTGTGTGGGGGGGTCAACAGGCGTGTGCTGACCCAGAGTGCACGGGGGGGGGGGGTCAGCAGGCGTGTGCTGACCCAGAGTGCGGGGGGGGGGCGGGCAGCAGGCGTGTGCTGACCCAGAGTGCGGGGGGGGGGGTCAGCAGGCGTGTGCTGACCCAGAGTGTGGGGGGGGGTTCAGCAGGCGTGTACTGACCCAGAGTGCAGGGGGGGGGGTCAGCAGGCGTGTGCTGACCACAGAGTACGGAGGGGGGTCAACAGGCGTGTGCTGACCCAGAGTGCAGGGGGCTCAGCAGGCGTGTGCTGACCACAGAGAGAATGGAGGAAGCAATTATAACCATGGCACAGAATAGGGCCTTTGAAAATAAAACACTTGCTGAATTCTAGTTAAGACTAACCCTCCCAGGCCCCCCTACCCCGCTTCCCGCATGCTGGAATATTCATGCTGTTCACTTTAACTACAGGATCCTGGCACTTGTTCATCCTAAATGAATCCTAGTTTATTTATCAATTTAAGCCTAGCAGCATTTCAGCTCAGCTCTGAATCACCAACTTGTCACCACTAAAACTACAGTGCACCTTCTAAGGTCAGATTTTTTAAAGAAAAGACAATTTTAAATGAAAGTAGACTTAATTAGAATGGTAAAAATGCAGAATTTGAGTTTTACCTGAAGCCGTAAGAATATCTGTGTGAAAGGCTCCATTCTGACAAGATATGAGGCCACAATCATTGCAGACGAATAGTGGGTGCCGTAGTGGTATGCTGGAGTTTCTCCTGCTCCAGATAGTTGTGGCATCATTAAAAACAAAAGGAAATAAGAAAAGTAAACTTGGTGTTAATCAAATCAGAAGGTTCGGAAATGTTAGCAATTGCGATAGGTAACTGGGACACGAAATGCAGCTAGTGCCAGCGACGGACAGCAGGGACTTCAGCCCCACTAACCTCAGGTACATTCCATCTGGCAGGCACTGAGGACAAGCCTGCTGGATTCTCTCCTGAGAGAGGCACATCTGCCCTTGTCAGTTTGGGGCTCCTGTTACCTCCTACAGCAAGCCATCACCCACTGAAGCAGAATACCCACTTAATGGCTACTTGTTTCTATTAAGTTATAACTTGTAATGATATAGTTCTCTAAACTGTTATCGACAAATGCAACGCAATAGCATGTATCACTATTGTGTATCTTCCTTGGCAGTCAGGGTGGGGAGAGGGGCAGAAAGAAAATGGGCACAGGCATACAAATAGGCTTAAAGTCAAAAGTTTCTCCCCCCTTTATGTATTTGAGGGAAAAAACAAGTCACTAAATATAATAAATTGTATAGTTTACAAATTCCATCAATTCATAATTTTAAATGAAGGGCTTTTTAAAAAGTGCCTAAATGAAATTAAAGGAGACATAATAAATGAGTGTGTAGTTCCGGACTAAATATTAGTAGAGACCAAGACAGAGGAGAGAGTTTCCTGCCAGGGCTCTGCAGACAGCTTCAAACACCTTAGAGATGGCCACAAACAGGCATGAAAATCGAATTTTGATTGCAATCATGCATGTGCAGGTGTGCACACGTAACACACCAGCAGCTTGCAGGCATCTTCACAGGTGTCAGAACATTAAACAGTGTTGACTTTTGAAACTAAAAATGAAGCCAAAGGCAGAAGGAGCGCCTCACCATTGGGGTCCTCCCAGTCCTTGTACCGCTTCTTATACTGGGCCAGCCGTTCGTCTGTCTGCGCGCCCATCGGCTTAGCCAGGTTTCTGAATGTCTTGGGATTAGTAAGATCAACCTCCTGAAATATGAAACAAAACCCAATGCTGAGTTACCAGGCGCCCTTCTCAGTGAGGATACAGCAACTGTGATGGAAGTGACCCTGTCTGTGGGCCGGACTGAAACAACCGCGTGTGCCGTTTACGCATCTTACATCCAGAGACAGAAACAACCGTGTGTGCCGTTTACACATCTTACATCCAGAGACAGAAACAACCGTATGTGCCGTTTACACATCTTACATTCAGAGGCAGAAACAACTGCGTGTGCCGTTTATACATCTTACATCCAGAGACAGAAACAACCGTATGTGCCGTTTACACATCTTACATTCAGAGGCAGAAACAACTGCGTGTGCCGTTTACACATCTTACACCCAGAGACAGAAACAACCGTGTGTGCCGTTTACACATCTTACATTCAGAGACAGAAACAACCGTGTGTGCCATTTACACATCTTACATTCAGAGGCAGAAACAACCGCGTGTGCCATTTACACATCTTACATTCAGAGGCAGGGCTTGCTACATGGCCCCGCTCAACAAATGTTTTGGAAATTATGCATTTCACAGGAAGACACTTGGGATTCCAGTTGTAGGAAGGAAGGTAACAGGGAGATACTTCTAGTTCTTAACAAGGACACAGAAGGACATTGCAGACCAAAAGCTCCCATTTGGAGGACGGAGTCTTTCTAGGTTTCCTCCCGCCCCTTCTACTTCCTTTTTCTTCATTCCTCAAGGGGTGCCTGGCAAAGCTGATGGGGACAGGAGGAAGGGAGAGGCGGGATGCCTTGGCCACTGAGGGATGGCAGCATGGAAGGAGGTGTCATCTCTTAAGATGACGTCACAGAGCTGGGGTTGCACCTGTATCAAGAAGTGAGGGGCCTTACTTAAATGTGCTGGTTTTGCTTTCCCAACACTCTACAATTGGTAATTTAAAATTTTCTTTTTCAGATAAACTGGAATATTTTCACCTCATGAATCTTTCCCCTTGACCACCCTGTAAAATGTAGTCATTCACCAGTTGAATCAGCTTCACCATCAAGTGTACCTTAGGCACGTCTACTGGATAGGGCAAGTGCTATTCTTCTATTAAACTAGCATCTTTCTGAGGACAAAAGCTTCAATTTCTCCAGAATATAACACTTAAATTTCTGATTATTTAAGCAGTTTTATTCTAGCAGGAGACAAAGTCAAGTGGATGTCTGATTTTTGAGAGAGACCAATCTTTCTCCTCCTTGCTTACAAACGCCAGTCTTGCCTTACTCCATTGGCTCCCGCTGCACCAGAACCAGCGTCATCTGCACCAGACAGGAAGTGTCGGCAGACAGGAGTGAGAACAAGTGTTGAACGCCATCAACTTGGAGCCCCAAGTTACGAGAATCCCCCATGCTTTTCAGGAAAGCAGAAAAGAGTCCTCATATGCAGCGGTGATATTTTACAGACATTGTTTTCTAGACAACAATTCCATCTGCAAAAGCAATTTCTGGCACTTCCAATGGATGCAAACTGATCAGCACCAAAGAAAGCTGAACAGACATGGTGAGCCAGTGCCTAGTACCAAGGAGGGACTCCATTATCTAACCTTTGGTATATTTTATATGCCCAATGTACCCACACTAAATGCCCTCTTGTCTTCCTCATATAGTGCCTATGCCCATCAGGGAACAGTAGACTGCAAAGAAGCACAGGGGAGCTAAAGTTTCCCTCATTTATGAAAATGTATTACACTCAGGTAGACAGGAAGCTCACCTCGGAGTCGTAATCTGCGAGAATCCAGGGGAAGACAGGGTACTGCATGAGGTCATTGTAGGATCTGCCGGCCAGGGTGTTCAAGTGCATCAAATACTGGAAGTTGCTGATTTCACCTCTCTTAGGAAAGACAATAAAGGGACACATCTTAGAATGGGTAATTAGTTTTGCTGTTTAAAATTTTTTATATGCAAAAATGGACATAAAAAAGGTTTCAATACAGTCCCCCCCCCCAAAAGGGAAATCTCTCCTCTGTGCCCACATTTATGGACCGTGACCTAGGAGCCACAAGGAACCTTCTGTGTGCTTGTGCTTACCTCCCATCTCTGGGTCACAGACTTCTCTCCAACCAAAGTACTGAGTAATCCAGACCTAAACACAGAAGACAATCAACTGTAGGTCAGAGTTTTCAGTCTGAATAGCTTTCCAACGGAAACATTTCAGTCTCTTGTCTCCAAATCTTTTCCAGCCCACAGAATGGATCTGTTCATGTGGGCCATGAATCATTTTATAGGGCTGTGAGGAGCACTTGGAAACACGAAATAGCTGAAGCAAATGAGAATTCAGAAGGCACAATATACAGCATTCTTTTCTATGAAGTGTGTTTAACCATTCATGACTCAGCCTTAGTGCCCAGGGACATAGCACAGGGTACACATGTCATCATCCATCATGGGTAAAAGACCTGGAAAAGCCCTGATCGAACCCAACTTTGTAATCACAGTAGGTATGCAGCTCCTGAAATAAGCAATTGACAGTATGAAAATTTATGACAGGATAGCATTGCTGCTCCGTCAGAGTGTCATAAAATGCTCTTTAAGGTTATCAGAACTATGCATTAAAAAATCAACCATTGGTCCAAGAGTCACTGGCTATCCCCTTTATTATCTGAAGGGGAGGTGGATGGGGTGGATGGCACCCTCAGGTACAGGTACCATTTTCTACACCTATAAAGTCCTTCCACCAGGCAAAGTGAACATGCAGACTGTCCCTGGGAAGGACCAGAACATTCCTCAGCACTGAAACGCTCCCCTTCCTGTACTTTTGTTGACAACAAAAATGTGTGGAGCTTTTAGGACCTGTTTCTGAGGTCAACAAAAGCATGTACTTAGGATTTTATTTGCTACTGATTAAAGAAAAATAAAAGCAACTTTTTTATTAACTTAATATATTCTGATGTGCACAGATTGAAAGGAAAATTCATTTGTAAAAAACTCTATTAAGTTTTTACACCGTGTGTGTGTGTGTGTGTGTGTGTGTGTGTGTGTGTGTAATTTATTTAGTCTCACAACACCACTTCTTTTCAGGTGGCCTGTCACAGAATGACTGCAAACAAAGCTGAATGTATGGATTTATGAAAACGGCTGCAGCACCCAGAGGATCCTCTGATTAAAAGGAGCCATGGGGGAGCCCAGAGGCAAGGGTGCTGCTGGAGCTATGGGGAGCTCGGAGGCAAGGGTGATGCTGGAGCCATGGGGACACTCGGAGGCTTGCACACAGAGCCAGGGAGTTTAAATTTAAAGACCAGAGAACAAAAGAGGAAGGAAGGCTGGGAAATTTGTATAAGTAGAGGTGTAATCAAGACCTCATTATGGAGACATTCCCTGTAGCTGACGACAAGAACTCAGGGAAAAGTCGGCATGCGAGAGGGGTGGCTCAGAGCAGTTGACAGAGTGCAAGTGTGCTCTTAATGACAGCAAAAAAGCATAATTTAAATCTGAAGTTTAAGTAACTAATGCAGAAAGCTGGTAGTTATTCCGTAAATGAAATCAGTCTAATAAGGGCAGGATACAAATGGAGAATTTCTTGTGTATCAATTTGGCTTTGTATATCAAGAGCCTTGCTGTAGTGGCGTTTCATCTGTATTTAATAAGTAAAGCCTGCCTGATGATCAGAGTCAAACAGCCCCTCTGGTCAGCCTCACAGACCAGGCAGTGGTGACACACACCTTTAATCCCAGTAGCCACACTAGTTTGCCACAGAAACTGGGTGGTGCATACTTTTAAATCCCTGTCCTAGAGAGGATTATAAAATGGGAGGAGACAGCTCTCAGACAGTCTCTTTCTATGATTCCTGGAGGCAGGATCGCCATTTCAGACTGAGGTAGAGGTTTATTGCCAATGGCTGGCTGCTTTGCTTTTCAAATCTTTAGGTTGAAGTTGGGCGGTGGTGGCGCATGCCTTTAATCCCAGCACTCAGGAGGCAGAGGCAGACGGATCTCTGTGAGTTCAAGACCAGCCTGGTCTACAAGAGCTAGTTCCAGGACAGGCTCTAAAGCTGCAGAGAAACCCTGTCTCGAAAAAACAAAAAATAAAATAAAATAAAATAAAATCTTTAGGTTGACCCCAATTTCTGTCTCTGAGTTTTTATTAATCTTGCATCACCTTAGAAGTTATACACTTCACTTTATTATAGACATTTTATACACTCAAAACAAAGTGTTCTTTAGTAGTATAGGAAAACCTGGAAAAGGTCCCCTCAGAAAGTCAGAGAATGCTTTATACATTTGATGAATACTAAAAGTTATATTTCCAACGAGAGTTTGAAGATGAGAAATATTCACATACAGCACTAAATGAAAGAATAAAAGCTTGTATTTTGAGAATTCAAGTTTTTAAACACCAAATAATTCTCTCTAGATATAAGTCACCTTGATTTCACAAAGAAATGATTCGAGCATCAACACATGGCTTACCCTTGTTCCACACTGGTGTTTGGTCTCTGACCGGAGACAGACTCTGAGCTGTCAGTGAGAGATGGAACAACTGCCAGGAACCTAAAAAATTTAAAAGTGCAAATGAAGTCTCAGTAGGGGCCACATGGAGCCCTAGGAAACAAGGGCAATCCCCATATCTTTACTGCGCCTGACCCTGTGACCAGGATGCTGACACAGAGGCTCACAGCACCTGTGCTGTCACATGAAGTGGGGAAGGGGAATCTGAGTCAATAAATGAAGTGCTAATGAGTGTCTGCAACTAAGTAGTCACCTGACAGTAGGCAAGACATGGCCAAACTAACGTTAAAACAGACATCACTAACTGAACGGGACATGCAAGGTGCAACTTTCTTGTACTACTGTTAGCTTTTGCAGAGTTGCTCGTGATATCAGTATATGTCAAAGGAGAGTTGAAGGGGAAGCCAGGAGAGGATGGGGACCTTGAGCTTGCCGTGTACAAAGACATTTCTGAAAGAAAGACGAACGCATCTCTCCCAGCACCCTGCAGTTGTGCAGGGTGAACTGCGTTGCCTCCGCAATGGCTAAGACGAGTGTGTGTATGTGTGTGTGTGGGGGGGTTGTCACTTGGTCAGCCCTCTCTCTCACAGGAAAGGAGTCTAGGGACTGTATTTAAACAACATGTCATTTCTGTGCCTCACACATTACAGAAGTTTTCTGCTATCTACAGTTTTGGTTTCTGTCATTTAGTTACCTATGGTCAAATAAAGAACATAAAAAATGGTTCAAAAGTATTAAATGAAAAACTCCAGATATAACTTTTAGATGTTCACCAATGATGAGCAGTTTTCACTGCTCTGCTATCTTTTCCAGGGCTGTGAAGACTCAAGAGGACCCGGGTTCTACGGGATCTCATTCTGGAGCCCACAGAAAGGTAAGGAGAAAAGTGGAACATTTAGAACCCAAAAGTATTACTTTTCAACTTTTACTTGATTTATTATTATCGTGCACATGCATGTACACCACATGTGCGAAGGCACACGTGTGGAGGCTAAAGGGACAGCCGTGGACTGCTTCTCTTCTACATGTTGTGGGTTTTGGGGATTGAACTTCCATCACTGGGCTTCAGTATCAAGCGCTTTTACAACTGCCAAAGGCTTTTTAATCACAAAGTCTGAGACTAAAACTGTCACTTAAAAAACAATGCTTTAGTGGGCTGGAGAGATGGCTGAGTCCTCACTCTAAGTCACCAGAAGGGTGACAAGCTATTTCAGGAGGGAACTGGCACCATCCTAAAAGCTAGGAGGAGGAATCCCATTTCAAGAGGCTGGGAAATAAAAAGAACACTACAAAGACATCGACGCACTGGCCTGGAGTCTGGATTTTAAGCACCTAGCAGAACAGGCTGCCAATGGGCCCCCTCCCATTTCTTCCCATAACAGCATATAAGGGATTCCTCATGAACGAGACCTTTGGTAGACTTTATTCCGAATTCCCTTTTGAAAAGCCAGGAGGTAATTCCGTCCATCCCCAGAGAAAACTTCAACAGCGATAGGCTGAAATGTTTAGAGAAAAATAAATTATGAAACAGACCATAACAAACACACCAACTTCCCTACTATGAAATCCTACAAGGTTGATGAATTTCTTCACTGGAAAATATTTTAGACTCATGAATTCTCTGTACATTAAGCCATGCAATCAAAGAATTTTCTTTCTTTCTTTTGTTTTTTTGAGACAGGGTTTCTCTGTAACTTTGGAGCCTGTCCTGGAACTAGCTCTTGTAGACCAGGCTGCCCTCGAACTCACAAAGATCTACCTGCCTCTGCCTCCTGAGTGCTGGGATTAAAGGCATGAGCTACCACCACCTGGCTACTGGAATTTTCCTATTCTTCTCAAAATTAAAGAGATCTTTAAAAACAGAATGATAAATAGTAACTTAATGATTCTGTTCCTAAAATGACGATGATGTACTTTTTACATGAAAGGAAAAAATGTGCACCTGAAGACTAGAGAGATGCATGGTGGAGGCGCAGTAGAACTCAGACTGTTTAAGGAAACACAGATGCATCCTAAGGGCCATGACCCTTGGGTTCCGAGTCTCCAGGGAGCAGTGTGGATGCTGCAGTTATCACCACACCGATCCATTTAAAATGATACATTTTCGGACCAGGATGGGGAGGAACATTTAGTGGGCCACCAACTCACCTGCAGGAGATACCTCCTTTTATGCACCTCCTTGATGTCTTCATATGCAAAAATGCTGCATGTTCTCTTGAGTTGACTGGGGCCTTGTCTGGCTCCCCGAGGGATAATCGGCTCATGCATACTATGAGTAACCAAGAGAAAAGGGAGCAAACAATACACAACAGTAGGTTGATAAACTCATTGATTAATGAAGCAGACGCCATTTCCAACACAGGGCCAGGAGGGGAGACAACATACAGAATTTCCAGCTAGACATGTGGTTAGGAGAGCACTCTACTGTCCCCGAGAACAAGGACACCCCTTCTGAAGAGTTTATTTTTGTTGGACCAGCCTTTCTATTAAGCAGTTGGACAGGGTCTCAGCCAATAACATACGTTTTATTTCTTTCCAAAGCAGAATAAAAAGACTTAAAACATTTTAATATAGATCTAAATTTATATGAGCAGTTACAAAACATGGCTTCATTTTATTTTTCAAGAATCATAAAACATAATTACAAAGGTTTTTTATTTTTATTTTTTTTTATACAAAAGAGGGGCTCATTAGAGTCATAGTGTGGCCGAGACTGGTGAAGAAAGCAATTATTTGCGATATCCTCTAGGAACGCAGAGGCCCTGTCTTATTAACTGTAGTGTTAGGTGCTCAGAATGCTGAAGAGGAGACAAAAGCCCACATGTGTGTTCTGACCACACAGTGCTCTATTACCTACGATGACCCCACGACTGGGGGAAGGAAAGGAAGATGGAAAAGAGCCCAGCTAGTCATCCCATGTGGGCTCCGGTTACCCCACTTCCAGGACACTCAAAGTACAGGGTTGGTCTTTTATTAAAGAGTGTAGCTTCTGAATGTGCTCCTACCACCGTGTGCACATGTGTAGGGTGTATATGCATGTGTGCAATGTTTCTAGGTGAGTACATGTGTAGCATGTATATGCATGCTGGTGCACAGGCATGTATGTATGTCTAAGTGTGTACATGTGTAGCTTGTATATGCATGTGTGTATGCTGATGCACAGGCACAAGCAGAGGACTTCAGGTGCTGTATTGCTCTCTGCCTCACTCCTCTGAGACAGGGTCTTTCACTGAAGCTGAACATAGCTAGTGGCCACGAATCCCTAGCAATTTCCCTAGTTCGGTCCCCACAGCACTGGGGTAACAGGTGCCTGTGTGGCCTTTACCCTCCCAGCCATCTCTCCACTCTGCATCAATGACTTCACCAGGGATCTCAGAATTCAGAATGAACCTCTATGTGTGCTGGTCAGTCTGTCAGCTTGCCACAGTTAGAGCCATCTGGGAAGAGAGTCTCAGTGGTGCAAACATGTCCTTAAGAGTGGTCTGTGGGGAATTTTCTTGATTTCTGTGGGCAGTGCCCTCCCCTGGGCAGGTAGGTGGTCCTGGGTTGTATAAGAAAGCAGGCTGAGTGAACCTTGGGGAGTAAGCCAATAACAGCACTCCTCCATGGTTCCTGCCCTGACTTCCCTCAGTGAGGGATCTGGACGGGGAAACTTAAGGCAAATTAAGTCTTTCCTCCTCAAACTGCTTTTTGGCGATGCTGTTTATCACAGAAAGAGAACAAGTCACTAAAACACCAGGTTAACAATGACTGTAACTTGGTATCCAATGCTCATAATGGAAAGACATAAAATGGAATTACCATTTGATGAGCAAGAACCCCCCCCCCCTTTTTTTGTGTGAAAATGACAGTATTGGCCGGAGGCACACACAACTGAGAGATAATGTTACTTAGGACACAGGCTTGGGATTAAAAAGAAGTAACGCAAACATATTTTCTGTCATCTAAAGGCAGCTTTACCTGTGTCTCTGCATTCATTTACTTACTTTGGAGGTAAAGTTTCAATGTCTCTTATTTCTCTGGTTGCTGTCATGGTAAATCCATCAATCACATAAAAGTGCTCTTTCCCAAACAGCAGCAGCCCCTCACTGGTGTCCAGGCCCTGGACGCGAGCACAGCGGTACATGTGTTGAATCTACAAAGAAAGTCACAAATAATCTTTCTTTTAACTTTAAAAGATATTTTTGGTGACTAATTTCTCTCTTTTGTTACTGTTACAGTAAGCCCCAAGCTAAATATATTAAACCCAAGAAACAGCCTACACTCAATTCTACCTGCAGATGCCTTCAGCAACAGGAGACAAACGTTCACCCACATCACCCACTTAAGCCCACACCCCATTTAGAAGTCATCTCTTATGCCAGGTGCATCTAGGGAGGCAGAAGCAGGCAGATCTCTGAGTTCAAGGCCAGCCTGGTCTACATGGAGAGTTCCAGGACAGCCAGGACCCTGCCTCAAAACAAAAAGCAAACCAACCAATAAATAAATAAATAAATAAATAAATAAATAAATAAATAAATAAATATATACATACATACATACATACATACATACATACATACATAAAAGAATGGGCTGTTTACAGCAAAATCCAAACATTAAAAATTATTCTAATTTTTTGAGACATAGTATTGTAATCTGCTGGCCTGCCCTGTCACCTGGGTACCCTGTCCCTTTAAGAGACAAGCCCTGCCCACTCCCAATATCCCCATTCCTGCCGAGACAAGGAGATCTTGGATCTTGCCTCCCCTCCATCTCTCTCTGTCCATCCTTCTTCTGAAGAGGCAGTCTCCGCCTCTCCCTGCTCTTCCCTCTTTCTCTGTCCCACTCCATCCGTAACTCCTTACTCTTATACCCTTCCCAGTACTCACTAAATAAACCCCAGCTCTCTCTCTCTGCATGTCTGTCTCCTACCTGCTGAGGCCACAATTGTGGGACCAGCCTTGGGTCACCATGCCATGAATCATATAACACGTAGTCTCATGTATGCCAGTGTGGTGGTTTGAAAGAAATGGCCCCCAAAAGGAGTGGGACTATTAGGAGGTGTGGTCTTGTTGGAGGGAGTGTATCACTGTGGAGCAGGCTTTGAGGTCTCATGTGCTCAAGCCACACTCAGCGTCCCAGATCACTTCCTGTTGCCTGCAGGTCAAGGACTATCAGCCTCTTCTTCAGCACAATCAGGCCTGCATGTTGCATCATGAATATAATGGAATAAACTTCTGAAATTGTAGGCCCCCAATTAGATGTTTTCCTTTATAAGAGTTGTCATGGTCATGCTGTCTCTTCATAACAATAGGAACCCTAACTAAGACAGCCAGGTTGGCCTCAAACTCCAAAGCCTCCTACCTATACCTCCTGAATGCTAGGATTCCATTTTAGCCCATCTATTCAGGACTGGGGATTGAACCCAGAACTTTCTGTGTGCAAGGTTAAGCACTCTACCCAGTGGGCTATCCCCAGGCATAGACATGTTTAAATTTGTTTTCCTCATGGTGCTGGGGATGAAACCCAAGGCTCCATGCATGTTAGACACCTATTCTACTGCTGAGCTCTGCCCTCAGCTGCTTGACTTTCTTTAAAATAGCTACTGTCATGTAAATGGGGAGGAGAGGAGGACGGGACAAAGGAAGTGTCAGACTGACATCACGGGCACATAAGCTTCTGAGTTTTCAACGCTAAAACCACAGTGAGCGCACAGCATCCAGGTGGAGACGCTGAAGCTCCAGGGCCAAAGGCGCCTCCCTCTCCTGCTGTCTTCTGAACGACTGACTTTCATCATCACACGACTCTTTTTCTTTCTAATTTCATTTAAGGTTACGCAGAGCACATGTCTGAGCAGCACTGCCTCAATTACACACCAGCTTCTCATGACTTGGTTAGATCTCTGGGGCTGTATGAGGACTTAACACAACAGGCCAAACTAAGAACAGCCTTTCAAGAAGGGTGATATTCAAATTCATGATATAGTAACCTATTTATCCACCTTTCTTCCTGTAGCTAATTACTGCAGGAAGGTTTGTGTGTCTGTTATGATTGGAGTCATATAAGGTGATGGGATGTGGATAGGAAAGAGTGCCTGAGTATAAGCACACATCAGGAAGGGAAGATGCAGGAGCAAACGATTATATTAAGGGAATAGCTGATAGCTATTAGGCAGTCTGCAAGCCCAGGGGGAGGGGCACCTAAGTGAGGCTGAGCAGGCAAGTGTCCTAATGTGGGCTACAGACTTCTAGACTAATGGACACACAGACGTTACTAGCCGGAACCTTATGTGAAGGAGAGTGGGGGGAGCTGTCAGAAGAAACAGCATGAGCAAAGTTCAGAGCTAAAACCATGGTGCATGCAATGAGTGCAGCGTGCATGCTGCAGCAGATGCTCAGGCTGTGGCAGGCGCTCAGGCTATCAGCAGTGGAGCGGGCAGGACTGAGGAGGCAGACAGCTTCCTGTGTGTGAGGGAGAACGGAGTGAATACAAGCGGGAGGTGAGGGCACTGATCAGCTGGTGCAGTTTGCATGATGACCACAGTGATGGAGATGCAGAGGGGAAGGCACATCATGGTGGGGACAGCAGGATGGCTTGTCTGCAGACTGACCAGGCCTGTAGAGAGTGTGGTCTAACAGCGGGGCAGAAGAAGAGAGAGTCAGGGGGTCAACCATGAACTCCATTTCTGATAAGTCTGCACTCATCAGAACCCTCAGTCGCCCTGCACCTGTGCTCTCTTTCACTTTGTCTTTGGCTGCTGCTTCCGCACACTCGCTCCTCAGAAGCACACAGTACCTTCTCTCCCTCCTCCAGCAGGCGCAGCAAGGTGGCATTGTCTGTCTTCTCCTCCTCTTCTATGGAGCTGCTCTCAGCGATCTGGTCTTGTAGCTGCTCCTGGGTCTCCTCATCGCCTCCATCAGGTGCGGACCGAGAGCGCTTCAGGGGAGGCTTCACCAGGCCTGCAGTGCAGAAACCAACAGGGTCACGTGGGGAACAGTTTAGTTCCAGAGTCGGTTATGGGTCAGGTGGCCTCCACCGGCCCATGGGCTAAAGCTTTGTGCCTTAGGATGGTGCTGGGGAGAGGGTGGAATTTTTAGAGTGAGCCCAGTGGGGAAAATTAGGTCATTAGGAGATGTACCCTGGGAGGGGATATTTAAACCCTTCCTATCTGTTTTGTGGCTGCCATGAGGTGAGCAGCTTTGCTCTCCCACGTGGTACCTGCGGTCTTGCCACAGACCTCAAAACGGCAGCAGCCACAGCAGGCGACTGAAACCTCTGCTCTGAGTTTACTCGTCATGTGTGTCACGGCAGCGAAGGCTACTCACACACAGTCTGTGTTATACATCTCCAGGAAGAGAATGCTGGAGAGCACCAGGCCCGCAGCAAAGGCTTGGGAATTCAACCCTGCATGACTCCGGGAAATTATCTGCCTTTTGTGAACCATGGTTTTCTCCATTATAAAACTGGGAAGGAGTCTACCTAGCTTAGAGGTTTGTTGGAGGGCTAAATTTGGTAATGACGGTAAAGTCCTTGGGACCACGATCAAGACAGTCAACTCTCAGGGTAGTCGGATGATGGCAACAGACAGCTGAGCATAAGTAGTGGTAAGAACGTGTTGTTTATCTGAGTAGCATGGGGGAGGTGCTGTCAGTGAGCGGCTAATGACAGTCCCTGCCACACACATGGGGACGGCATACTACACGCATTAGAACTCAGATGGCTCAGGGAGACCATGCCAAGCCTCACCCAAAGTAGCAACGTGATTCTTCATGAATGAAATTGGTCACAAGGAACAGGAATAGAACTTTTTAACAGCACAGGAACAGATTAATTAAAATTAATTAAGAAATACTTCACTGCTTGTACTTGGATGTCAAGAAAAATTTGAAGAAATAAAAATCAGTGAGATCCTAAAATATTAGATGTTCTCAAAAATGTACTATAAATCACAGTGTCTTCATATTAGCTGTGCCATCAAAGTGACAATGGTCTTGCTACCAACACCGCTCTAGCATTCGCTGAATGCTAATGACTAGGGCTCTCTGGCTTGCTTGGAGAAGACACGGCCCAGTGTGAGCAAGCAGGAGAGACGAAGCCCACAGAGAAACCCATAAAGGGAAGTGCTCCTGGTGGCATTGTTTCAGGTTAATGCATCACGACCTCCAATTCTACAGCTAGAATAACTTGTTGCATACAATAGTAACGACATTGATATTTGTGATTTGAGCTAATTCCAGAGATTAAAAAAAATCAAGCTTGAGACAACAGCCTGAAGGCCATGTGACTAACTGCAGGCTAAGCTTGGCTTATTCTTAGGACCCATGGGGCTTAGACCCTGCCCATGGTCTGGCAGTGTGAACAGATGCAGGGCTGAGTCCTCCACTCAGCTGCAATTTGATTCTATGAGTATCTAGAACAAAAGGAAGACCTACCATGTATAGAATCCATAGGTTAATCCATTGTTTCCACTGTTTTAGAGTGTCACTTAGTAAAGTTGAGGGCACCACAAGAAAGAATATATGTGTTTTAAGGGAATGAGAACAAGTAATACTATTAGATTTGCTTTCTGTTGACATGGACATGAGCTATTAGTTTTTAATCCATGGGATGTGAGCTTTAGTTTTCTTTTTTAAAATTATTTTTAAGTGTTTTGTCTGCATGCCCACAGGGGTTGGAAGAGAGTATCAGATCTGCTAGAAGTGGATTTACAGACAGTTGTTAGCCACTTTGTGTGCTGGGACTCAAACATGCGTCCTCTGGAAGAACAGCCAGAGCTCTTAACCTCTCTGTCATCTCTCTACCACTGAAGCATAGTTTTAATTTATTGACAACTTTAACATCAAATTTTAATCTACTTGCTTTCAATTTTAAAACTTTTAATTCAAAGTTCTTAATTAATACTTTAGGGCTTAGTGTTGGAAAATGAAAATATTTTTGAGTTTGTAGTCATTCAGACACTTTAAAAAACTGAAAACAAAGGTGTATGGATCCTGTGTATAGCAGTCTTCCTTTTGCTCTAGGAACCTGCCAATGGGATAGGAGGAAAGGAACCTATGAATAGAGAAAGGGTTCCATGGGTGCAGTGCCTGCTAAGCAAGCATGAGGACCTGAATGACTGGCAGCACATGCATGTAAAGCTGGGGGTAATGTTGCACATGTGTAATCCCAGAACTGGTGCAGCTGAGACAGGAGCATTCCCAGGACTTGCTGGCCAGTCAGCCTAACAGAACTAGCAAGCTACAGGCCAATGAGAGCGAGCTCAGAGAGAAGGTAGAAGGCTTCTGAGAAGCTATGCCTGTGGGTGACCTGGGGCTTCCATGTGCATGAGCATATGTGTGTGCTTGTGCCACACATAACTATGTATATGTGCACACTTACACACCACCCAAAATGAAAATCTCTGCCTTGAGAAAACTTACAAATTTAAAAGAGAATCAGGTTTCTCTGTGTGTTTTGTGAAATACAATCAAAACATATTGAGCCAATGACTATAAACCTTACCTATCTATAGGGAACAGAGACAGTCTCTTCAGTTCTCATTCATACATCAGTCTTTCAGTTGTGGTGGTCAAGTGTCTACAGACATGTTTATATAGTTGGCCCTCCTGTTTGCAAATGCTCATATTTACATGTGAAGTCACATGGGAGGAATGCTCCAAATGATTTGAAATCAAATTCAAAGAGGAGGCTGACCTTTGACCTTGGCGATAGTGTCTTCTCCATGCTCTGGTTCTTGCTGGGTGGCTTCCCCTTCTGAACTCTCTACGATAGCATCCTGAACAATGCCTGGGTTCCCAGAGGCCAGGCGTAAGTAGTATTCCTTACTGTCATAGCTTATAGCTCTTCTGTACCGAGCCGGTTTCTAAGAAACAACAAGAGAAAACGACTCAGAGTTATTTTCAACCAGTACAACACAAGCTTGTGAAGGTTTCTCTGTGTTCCTATTGTTTAGGGGCTATTGCGCAGACTATGTGAATAAACACTAGATACACAGACTTCTGGGTTATGTGGCTCCATTAAAAACTAAGTTTGCAAGGTGACATATATTGAACAATACTGGTAGTTCTGTCCTTCCCAAGAGAAAGAGACCATGTTTAACCAAATAGCATTTCTGGGCTGGTGCGGTTCCCTGTCAGTTCTGGATATGCTGACCTTCTGGGACAGCAGAGGAGAACATGCCCGTTATGAAGGACACCGGGCTGCAACTTGGATTGAACCAACCAGACTGAAAGCAGGATATTAATTATAGACACATCAGGGGAAAAGTTAGTGATGTCTGTCAGAGGAGACCGAAGGGCGCTTGCTCACTGGGGACAATCTCAAGTGCTTACTTCGGGAGCCTGCAGGACTCTGGACACAGCCAGCACCTGCCACCTCTGCATCAGTAGGCACAGAAGGCACCTTCAACACTAGGTGGCACTCTCTGGCTGGCCTGCAAGAGAGCTCGTCTGTATTATTGTCTGGCACTATTTGGAAACATACAACTAAAGAACAGACAACTTAATTCTGATGAAGAAATGAATACCTAGAGATATAAGGAAGGATTCAATATTCTGGATCTACTAGGACATTTCTCTCACAGATTCACCTTTATTCTAAAATGAGTTTTCCAACTGACCTAAACTTGTTTTCCTTCTTAAAATTACATACAAGGAGAAAGCAATGGCTCGAAATCTCTAAAAATGTCTATGAATAATGACTGCTAAAACCCAGGCTTTGAAGATTTCAAACATGCTTCCCCTTCAGACAGCATTTTGGTTCTCCTTTGTTATAAGTATGATATTCAATCTTTAAAAAAAATCCTATTTTTTTCACATTCTTGTAACTGATTTCCAACTAAAATGGAAAGCAGGTGCCTGGGTGGGTGAGATACTTAGGCTGAAAAACTAAAAGGATTTCCAGACATGAGATACCTAACTAAAGCCATAATGCCCTTCTTTTAATTTCAGGTGTGGAGCCGGGTAACTGAGATCTGCGAGCAAACTGAGGAGTGGGCTATGCATACAGGGGGGAGGAAAACATGGCGCAACCCTGGAAAATATCAAAGGATGTGGAGTAGTGATCTTGCAGGAGTGGGAAGTCTAGCTGACGGGCAACCTAACAAGGGAAATGGCGTGTTCCATTTAAATGAGATGAAGACAAGAAACTTAGCACCTTTATGGTATTCTCTATGAAGCAAAATGATCATATTCAACTCAAAATTGCTTATATGTCATTAAAACAGAAAGACAAACTTAGTAGATGGCAAGTAGAGGAGGCTGGGCAGTAACCAGAGTATCACTGCCAAAACTACTAATGTTTTCAAAGATGATATGATAGCATAGTTAGTGATGGGCAAAATAATGGATTAATGGATGTAGATTTGGCTACTGACTCTTTCCAAAATGTGTTGAGGTACATTTCTATATCTATATTGAAAGTACTGAACATTTTTAGAAAACAAACAAAAACAGAAAAATATATGCCAATTAAAAAAGTGATCATATGCTTTGTTTTTAGATTAATTTCTTCTGACTAGAAAGCAATTTAACTGGGATAGTCTTGCATTCTCAGCATTTAAAATAATTATAGTATATTTTAAAAAGCTGAGGGTGCCCGCCTGCCCATCATTAACATGCCTCATAACTGGTTAGTCACGCGTAAAGCAGAACACGTTGGGTCAGGTGACAGCCCCGCCTGTTAGTGAGCAGCAAAAAGTCCCTGAGAAGAGCACAGAGCAGTTGAGGAAGGGGAGATATCTCCACTCCAGGGACCTCATAGGAGACTCAGTCTGTAAAGTTAGTCTCTAGTCTACCGTGCACTAAGAACAAAGCCCCAGTAGTCTGCATTCCTTTGTGGTAATTAGTGTTTTACCTTCTGAGCAATGACATCATCGGGTGCCTCGGGTTGTTTACTTGGGATCTCAGACTGAAAACAGGGTATTAAGTATAGACACATCAGGGGGGAAAAGCATATAAAGATATCAAAACCAAAATTTTCTTGAGGACCATAAGACATACAGAGGATGTACTCAACTCAAAGGGAATTAACATGACCTACTCGGCCACTTAGACAAGCACTGAGCTTGTACGGTTACTTCCTCGCTGACCAAAGAGCAGGGTATTAAATAAAATTTAAACATACCAAAGTTCCAGTGCCCTGAACAGACAGACAGAAACATTGCAAAACAAACTTCAGTGCTTTTATCACGGATGACTTCAAAAGAACACACACACACATACACACACACATACACGCACACACACGCACGCACGCACACACACGCACACACACGCACACACGCGCACACACACGCGCACACACACACGCACACACGCACGCACACGCACACACGCACACACACACGCACACACACACACACGCACACACACACACACACACACACACACACACACACACACGCTCCAAGTAACAACCTTGTGCCACATTTCTTCCTCCACATCCCCTAAGTCTGTGCTGTGACAACACACGCAATTTACTTTGTCATCTACATCTCTGTACACACAACCAGGGCTAACTGGTTGACATCCACCCTGCCACGGAAGCCCAGACACAGGTTCACTGCTTTCCAGTCAGCAGCAGGGAAAGCCACCAGTCAGCAGCAGGGAAGGTGGGCTGTGTCATCAGCCCCAACAGCAGCTTTTCAGGAAAGAATTTTAGAAGAATTAGCAGTCACCTAATTGACAAGAGGCAATTCGGCTGAGGGCCTGGTGCAGTTTCTATGCAGAAAGAGCCGGCTACAGAGAGGAAACAGTCGGCTACAGGAGGAAACAGTCGGCTACAGGAGGAAAACAGTCGGCTACAGGAGGAAACAGTCGGCTACAGGAGGAAACAGTCGGCTATAGGAGGAAACAGTCGGCTATAGGAGGAAACAGTTGGCTACAGGGAGGAAACAGTTGGCTACAGGGAGGAAGCAGCAGTTACAGGAAGGAAACAGCCAGCTATAGGGAGGAAACAGTCGGCTACAGGAGGAAGCCGCCAGCAGCCTTTCCAGTCGCCCTGCTAGCCAGGACTCCTGTTTGAGGATCCTCTCTTACTCTCCTGACCCTTCCTGTGTTCCCTGAGGGAACTTCCCAGCACTTCACGTGGTTTCCAGGACTTTTGCACTTTACAAGAAAGTAAGCAAGTGCCTCACACCAGAGCCTTGTAAAATACATGGCCGTATTCTGACCTGGGGAGGGGTCTGGTATGGAAGACAGTTGCCAAAACCCACTGAGACGGCCACAAGGGAAGTAAAAGCTTTCTGTTTCCAGGATTTTAGACAGGGTCTCATTCCCAAGCCCTGGCAGGGTGGAAACTCACTATGTAGATTAGAGTGGCTCCAAAATCAAGATAATCCTCTGGCCTGTGGTTCCCAAATACTGGAGGACTGAGGCGCCCTACCCAGCAGTAAGAAAAACCCACTTTAATTTTAAAAGTTCTTAAAATTCAACTGTGAGAAAGGAGGTTAAGTGTGTTGTAACTTAGGGTATGATGACCAAGCAAAGGCCCTTAGCTTGATCCTAACATCTTTGAACGTCTGTGACTACAAGATTACCCCGATAAAAACTTATAAGAATACTGAACCCAAATTAATAATAAGCAGAACTGTTTTAACATGTGCTCAATATTGAAATTAATAAAAAGAAAAAAAGCCTACAGGACAGATACATGATAAATACAAGATGGACCAATTACCATTGTCCAGATAAACTCGGCCTGTTCTACTGCAGCGCCCCAGGCAGAGGTGTGTAAAGAGTCCAGAAATGAATGGCAAACATGACCAGGATGCCCACAAAGTGTTATCACCTCAATTTCCTTTTACATAAAAAACTATACTAAATTATTATTATTATTATTGTTATTATTATTATGGTTACAGAAATCTACTTTTCTTACTTAAAATTTCTAGAAAATAATTTTATACTTTTTAACTTTACTATCTCTTAAACATGCTGGTGATGGACTTTCCCACATGAGCCGTTTAGTTTCGAGTCCTAGAAGATCTACATGAAAACAGAGGCAGCTACCAGAGTCTGTTAGTCAGAAAAGGAAATGTAGAACAATTCAGCTTCCTGCCCGGCGCTACCCCATGCTAATGCATATGCAGCTTGTACTTACCACATTGATGTTTGCAAAGAACACCACATTTACTTGAAATTTGAAGTTGTTTTTTGAAAAATAAAACCCAACCTATTTTAAAAATATTTAGTTACTCACGTATGTGTGTGTGTGCACACACGCGCACGCGTGCGTACATACACACGTGCATGTGTGAGCAAGTGTGGTACCACATGCATCACAGTGCATGTGTGCATGACAGAGGACAACTGGCCAGTTAGTTCTCTCTCCTTCTACCACAAAGGTTCAGGGATTGAGCCCAGGTCATCAGGTTTGCTGGCGAGCACCTTTACCTGCTGAGCCACCTTGCCAACCCAGGATCTTATTTTCTTGCTTTAGGACTCAGAGTCATGAGTCCGGGTTTTGCAGTTTCATTGCAGCCTGTGCTGACTTCCTAATGTCAGCTATGAGCACACATAATCCACACAACAGCAGTGCCGTCCAGCACAGCTCCTTGCATTATGGGAAGTGTCTCACCCTTCCAAACAGTCACTGTGCAGAGAGGGTTCAAGTGAGAATCTGAAACGCTGTATTTGGCTGAGTTTTGTCAAGGCATTAATTATTTAGGTTTCTTTGTTTTAATTTTATATTTTTACTTTCAAGACTGTGGCACATGAACCACCAAACATATTGTACATTTTATAAACAAACTTCAAAGTTAGACAAGCGACTCAGCTATTTTATAGTATAGTGTGCAGATTGTCAGGGCTTAAGAACCAACTGACTGGGGGCTGTGGGTAGGGCTGGGGTTCTGTTCCTCACATCTATGTGGTGGCTTCAACCATCAGAACTAGTTGCAGGGAGTCTGATGCTCTCTCTCTCACCTCCCCAAATCCTGGGCACATACACAGTGCACATATACACAAGCACGCAAAACACCCACACAATAAAATCCACACCCGTGATCTCAGCACTTGGGAAGTGGGGCGGAAGAGTCTGCATGTGAGGTCAGCCTGGACTATGAGACTCCGTCCCAACCTACCTCCCCCAAACAACCTCCTTGCCTGTCCTCAAAGGTCTAATAAACAAAGACATAGTAAAATGCAGAAATAATCACTAATTTAATTTCTAACAGAAAGATCTAACATAGAATTAGCTTTTTAATCCCCACTGTAGTCTACAGCTTATACAACAGAACACACAATGGAAACACGACAGAGAAACGATAATCACTCTGGATAAACAAGGTCCGTCCTGCTGGTCACTAGTCTTTGGGAGCTGTTTTCTCTTAATACACACCTGCTAACTGCAAGTAGCCTGGCTGTATTTTATAAGTTGGGCAGCAATGAGTTTAGGGAGTTGAAAGAAAGGTCAAACGACCTCTATTTCTAAAGACTTAACATGGCTGAGGGCAGGGGTGGAGAATATGGAGCTTAACCTTCAATAGAACATGCTCTGTATGGCTCTTGTACCCACCCCCCCCCCACACACAGAGTGTCACACTTGCACTCCACAGTCCTCCCCTAGAGGAAATGCTCGTCCACACTATGTTACCTTCAGGACCCAGAATACTGGCTCTTGCCTCTTTTAGTGGATATTTTTAAAATTTACTTCTTAAGTTACAAACAAAGTAATGGATTTTATTATGGAGATCTCTCTCTCTCTCTATCTCTCTCTCTCTCTCTCTCTCTCTCTCTCTCTCTCTCTCTCTCTCTCTCTCTCTCTCAAAAACCTGTCTCTAATCTGTTTGTCTACCTGTCTATCCACACACAAACATTTATACTTTGCTCATCTTTACCCACATTAAATTGACTCCCTCATACCCATCCTCCCAAATTTTTGATTTCCTGAGAGTACAAAACGTTCAGACTCAAGAAAATTCTCCTCAATGTTGACCAAACAGGAGATAAAGATAAAACAAGCCCATAACTTGAAGGGGGCAGAATACTGGTGGTCCTGCAGCTCAGTATTTAACTGCGAGTCGTTCAATAACAGAGATGAAACCTAGCAAACCATTTCTGTTTAGAATAATTCAAGGGCGACTATGTAGTCTAGCATGGCCTTGATGTCTGTGCCTCCCAGGTGATGTGATTACAGTCCTGTACCACCAGATGAGAATAGAAGCTTTGTCATGTGATCTGCCTAAGGGGCTTGAGGGTCTATGCTCATGTTGCACCCCACTATTGATCAGCTATAACCTTTCACAACGTAATCATATCCATGCGCTTATGGAAAGCAGGTGATGCTAAGCCGACTTCTAGGGCTCTCGGGAGACTCAGGCGAGTGCAGCTGCATGTGGCCTGCTCTGTGGACGCATCTGACTGTTTTGCAGACACACTCAACAACAGGCTGCATGCTCCATATAATAAAGTGGATATGCAATGCCTCTCAAATTCATCAGATCTTAAATTATTAAAACTTGAGTAAAATTATTGATTTAGAAAATTTTACCACATCTCAGGTTAACTTTTGATTTGAATATAATATATAACACTTATTATATTCAGTAACTGTCTTTACCTCCTCTCCCCCCCTTCACTCTATGTAAACACACCAACATTTCTCGCCTGCCTTGTATTTTCTAATACATAACCTGCTGTCGAAAGCCTAGCTCCATACGGTACACTCTTGCTGGGAGTGCTTCTTCAGCTCCCACACACAGGCTGGTGGACTCCTGCTTAGATGTATGCTGATGACACAGAGTGGTTAGCTATTGTCCTGGCTAGTCTTATACCAACTTGACAAACAAATTAGTTATCTGAAAGGAGGAAACTTCAACTGAGAAAATGCCTCTATAAGATGTGGTTGTAAAGCATTTTCTTAATTAGTGATTGATGGGGGAGGGCTCAGCCTATAATGCGTGGTGCCAACCCTGGGGTGTTGGTCCTGGGTTCTCTAAGAAAGTAGGCTGAGAAAACCACTAGAAGCAAACCAGTAAGCAGACCCTCCATGACCTCTGCATCAGTTCCTGCCTCCAGGTTCCTGCTCTGTGTGAGTTCCTATCCTGACTTATTTCAGTGATGGACTATGTGAAAGTGTAAGCCAAGTAAACCCTTTCCTCCCCAGCTAGCCTTTAGGTAATGGTGTTTTATTGTAGCAATAGAAACCCTAACTAAAACACATATGAATCGTGAATAGCTGTGTTTTCCCAATACTGAAGATTTCATATACTTGTACAAATTAGTAAGACTGTTCAAGAAAAAAAGGCATAACTACAGTAAGAACATTGTAGTTATGGGAAAAAAATCCATGAGTGTACACCTCACTGAGAGCAAATCCTGAGCTGGTTCTGTGTTGAGGTGAGTGCATTTATTTTACAGCCTAGACTCTATTAATTTCATTGTTAGATAATTCTTGCATGCCATGTATTCTGACTGCCCTCTCCCTGCACCCTCTCTCCTACTGTCCTTAATATTGCCTGTCCTGTTCCCAGGTTTATGGCTTTCGGGTGTTTTGTGACCCATGTAGTTTAACTGGAAGCCATTCCTGAAAGTGGTCAAGCTAAGTGAGAACTCACTTAAGCCTGTATCAAGTGGCCCTAGGCTGTTGTCTTAAGTTTCTGTCCTGCCCGGTTCCCTTGGTTAAGAGGCCGGGAACCAAGAAATGGCCTTCTCCAACAAACTGGCACCAATGTGGTTGACTAAAACCCACTTAAAAACCTGAGAGGGCTTGAAAAGGAATTATAGATACAAAAATACAGAGTTTTATATAGCTTCTTGCTGTTTGCTGGCAGCATGCTGCAGCTCCTTTAAGAGATGGTTTCCTGATTCAGCGGTAGCAAAAGAAAAAAAGCTGCGCAGTTTTGAAATGCCCACTTTCTGGGCTGTGCTCCCAGTGCAAACTCTGACTCTTTCAGGAGACCGAGCATTTGAATGGGGATTTTGAGCAACGTGCTACGGATTGCGTGGTGGCAACATGAACCAGCTGTGCGCCTAGAGATGGGGCAGTGTGCATGGCTCTCAGAGGCAGTGAGCAACTCCACCATGCTGGGCTGGGTAGGGCAAGCAGGCAATGCCATATTTCCCCTAGCAATGTGCAGCCTAAGTTTTTAAGCAGCACTTAATATTTAAGAAGTGCTCCTGGACAATAAAGAATTACAGATACACAATAGGACAGATTCAGATATACAAGATTTCTAAATGGGTCACAGTGTTGAATAAATATGTATGTAGTCTTGGGAGAGAGAAGGATATAGAGAGAAAGTAAATCATTTGAAAAAAAAAAAAAAACCCAAAATTTAAAGAGACAGAGTACAGAGATAAAATGATCAAGTAGGCTTCATCCCAGAGATACAGGGCTGGTTCCACATATGAAAACCTATCAATGTAATCCATCATATAAATAAACTGAAAGAAAAAAGCCATATGATCATTAACCACGAAGGCTGACAGACTCACCGCCACGCTGGTCTCCTGTTCCGTCTCCGGCACGTAAGGATAGTGGTTGTAGAACATGTCATTGCGTACCATCTTCTTCCTCATTCTGCAGGGCCCCTCCGTCATCTCCAGCATCCACTTGTCCAGGTGGGAGCCGATGGGCGGGCCCCACAGCCCGCGCTCCCGCAGGAGCTCACACTCCAGCTGGCACCACTCCTCTGTCACGTACTTCAGCGCGTTCTGCTGGCGCTGCAGGGAGAGAGGCCAGAACACAAACGACCTGAAACGAAGTTATAACTCAACCAGGTCATTTCAGTAAATATAACAAGTCATAGTTTAAGGAAAGAAGGCTGATGGCTTCATGAGAAGTGGGGTTTGCTGTGAACAAGCACTTGACATTTAAAAGAGACAGCAAACATCTCACCCAAGGGTGCAGGACACCAGGGCCAGTGTTGCAGATGCTCACCTCCTGATACTCCTTGTACTGTGTGTCCACCAGGTCACGCACAACAGCGATATGTGTAAACATCCACTGGGAAATCTCCTAGCAAACCGTAAGAAAAGAACCTTAGCATTTTCTGAATTTTTTTGGGGGGGGAGGGGAATGAGTCCGAAATTAGTGCCGAACAGTGACTTAAAATTTGGTCAAAAACTCTGTTTGTCTCCAGCTATGTACAGTAAAGTACACTATAGTGTGACACTTCCCAGTGTCCAGTTCCCCTCTTTTCCATAGGGATGGGCTCTCAGGACATCCCCAACCCCTTCCTGTATATGGATCCATAGGGATGGGCTCTCAGGACATCCCCAACCCCTTCCTGCACACTGGATCCATAGGGATGGGCTCTCAGGACATCCCCAACCCCTTCCTGTATATGGATCCATAGGGATGGGCTCTCAGGACATCCCCAACCCCTTCCTGTATATGGATCCATAGGGATGGGCTCTCAGGACATCCCCAACCCCCTTCCTGTATATGGA
The DNA here is from genome assembly GCF_903992535.2 of Arvicola amphibius. Lineage (NCBI taxonomy): Eukaryota > Metazoa > Chordata > Mammalia > Rodentia > Cricetidae > Arvicola > Arvicola amphibius. Next base: position 6,480,160 of record NC_052047.1, on the reverse strand, counting down.
TCCATAGGGATGGGATCTCAGGACATCCCCAACCCCCTTCCTGCACAGTGGATCCATAGGGATGGGCTCTGAGGACATTCCCTAATCCCCTTCCTGTATACTGGATCCTCCTCAAAGTTGGCTTCTTAGAAGCCTGCTATGGCACAACACATGCCAGGCACAAGCCAACTCCTTTAGGCCCTTCTTACACTGCCACTGGCCTAAGGGTCATGACAAATGAGGATGAAAAATTAATGAAGGAGGCAGATAAGATTGAAATAAACCAATCAAGTATTTACAACTAGACCATAAACATTCCTCTGTCACTCCTAATAATTTCTATAATTATCAAAAACTGTGAAAATGTTATCCGTTTGTCACTTGCTCCAGTTATTAAGTGGATTCTCATACTCAGTGCCACGTGCATCTTACAAGATGAAGACACGCAGAACCTGTCACCTCTCTCTTCTAAAGCAGAATGCAGAACAGTTCAACATCAAACCTTCTGCTTGCATATGTGAGCAGTATTAAATAAAACACCGCTGGAGAGATGGCTCAGTGGTTAAGAGAACTGCCTACTCCTTCGGAGGTCCTGAGTTCAATTCCCAGCAACCACATGATGGCTCACAACCATCTGTACTGAGATCTGGTGCCCTTTTCTATCTGATGCCCTCTTCTGTCATGCTGGCATACATGCCGATAGAGCACTCATATGCAATAAATAAACAACCAATAAAACAAAACAAAACACCGAAACTAGACCTGGAGATATAAAAATCCTCGAGGTATGAGCCACAGCACTAAGTCTTGTACCTGGGTAGAAGGGTTGTGTTTGTGAAGGCCACTTTCCTTTCGATTCCTTCTCGACCCTGTCAGTTTGGAAAGGCCGAAGCCACTGCTGACCCGGGACAGTTTGGATTGTGTGGTAGGCACCAAGGCTTCTCCCCGACTTATGCACTTCTTCTCATGGGCTGCAAATATAGAATTAGGCAACTGTACAATTCATCCTGCATTTATTAGGCCTTGACTATTACAGATCACAACCATCTCCCCATGATCCACCATTCCCTTCCTCGAGGTGCAGCACCCGGTGCGCAAGCACAGTCGGAGACAATGGCTGCAATGCAATAACAGGAAATGAGATCTGGAAAAATTGGACCATATTCCTGGAACATGAACGTGCCGGTCGCAGTACAAGGCCATGGCTGTTCTAGTTCATATCTGTTACTGAGCCCATGTAAATGCAGCTGCAGGTGTGCAGATAGAGAAAACACAGCAGCTCAGGAACAGAGCTCCCTGCACCTCTCCTGTGCCTGTGAGCCCATCTGGGGACGAGTCACCACAGATGAAGAACTGCTCCAATTACTAAAAGGCGCTCATCTCAGTTTCTTTGAGGTGTCACAGATTATTTATTGCTGGTCCTGTTTAAGGTCAGGTGTTTGAAAACTAATGTGGTAGCTGAATTTATATTTGGTTGTAATGTCACTCTCTTCTACTAAAATGAAAATTTATTTAAATTAGAATGTGTCTCTGTGTTAATTATTCACAATCTATTATCTCAAAACATTTGTGGTTGAGAATATTTTGGAACACAAAATGTCTTAGATTTGTGGAAAACTAGGAAGTATAAGCACTAAACACTGTATACCACTGAGGGTCCATAATATTGCTCCTTAACACCACCCAACAAATTAGTTTGTACCTAATATGATAAAAGCAGCTACCAAGGCACTTTTCATAAGAAAACCGTGCTTTAAGGACAAAGGGCGCAGACACGGACACGGAGCTGAGACAGTGACATCCACAACAGTGTTACTCTCTAAGCTCACGCGTGGGCAGTGCAGAGCCTTGGCTGCACAGAGTGACACGGGGGGCAGAGGCCACAGGGTCTCTGAGGGCCTTCTTACCCAAATGATTCTGCCAGCATTTCAAACCAGCCTCTTCGATGAGCGGCCGTGCGGTGGCTATGTCCACGTGGCCCCTGTCGTTCACGGGCAGGCTGACTCGGAAAAGCTCCTCCAGGACCTGCTTCTTACTGTGGATCAGCTCAGTCCAGACTCTGTTGACGGCTTTAATGAGAAGCTGACGCCCTTGAAAATGGAAAGAAAGAAAAGGATCCAGAGAGAACATGAAGGCAGCGTTTTCCTCAGGCTTCCCACCTAGGAATTTGAACTTTTGTATATAATTGTAACACACATTTTACAATTAGATCATATTCAGTTCGGTGAAGAGAGTTACTTAACTTAGATAAGCCAAAGTTAAGTTCTGCCTATGTGGAAAACATTCCCGAAAACCTTTCCATCCTGTGAAAATGATGTACTGTTCATTTATAAAACTGAATATTGCAACTATTTATCTACCAACTTTCACAAAGAATTGATGTCTCTGCTGTCCTTTACCCCCAACTGAACCTAGGTCCCATCTGTGGCACTCAAGTACTCTGCCAGGGCTATATCCTCGGGCCCCTAAAAACAAATTTTAACATATTTCTTTCTATAAATTAATTTTAAGTTAGAGCACAAACAATAGGGGTCGCCACGTCATCTCAAAATACACGTAATCCTTATTCATGCCTCCCATGGTCCCCCTCTCTGTAGTCACCCCCACTCCTCCCACCTTCCCCACTCTCCCACCATCTCTCCCTGTTCTCTCACGGTGACCCCTTTAACTCTTATGACCTCTGTCTGTCTGTCTGTCTGTCTGTCTGTCTCACACTGTACACACATTCAACTATAGATTCCACATGAAAATAAACAGAGTATTTCTTTCTCAGTCCAGCTTAGTTCACTTAACATTGGTTTTTCAGTATTATCTTTTGGCAAGATTTCATTTTTCATTATGGTCAACAAAATAATGTTGGACACATTTTTTTTCCTCGGCTGGTTCTATTTTTTTGGCTATTTTGTGTTACAGAACAGCACAGACACACATATGGATGGGCAAATACCTCTAAGTAGGCTGACTTAGATCTTTGGGTATACACCCAGGAGAAGAACAGGTCGGTAGCTCTTCTTTTCTTTTGAGACAGAGTTCACTACACAGCTTTGGCTATTGGCCTTGAACCTACAGACATCTGCCCGCTTCTGCCTCCTGAGCGCTGGTGTTAAAGGTGTGCACCACCACAGTTGGCTCACTTTTTTACATTTTTTGAGGAACCTCCACACTCACTCTCATGGTGGCTGAATCAGTTTATACTCCCACCGACAGCAGCTGACCCATCCTTAGTGAGCCTCAGAATCCCTCTGAAGGCTTGTGACAGACAGCCATTGTCAGCCCTGGAGATTCTCATTCAAGAGATCAGAGGGGTTCGATAATCCACAGTCTTATGAGTTCCAAGTGAGTCTACAGAGCACACTGCAGGAACAAAGTTTCTAAACCTCCAGTTCTGAGGGGCAAATCTCAGTATTGGGGACCAAGACATTTTAGGAGAAAACAGAAGTACCAATTGCTTAGATAAAGGAATGAAGGGGAGACTCTGAGCTCTGGCCTTCCCAGGAGAGGACCACACATTATACCACCCCGTGGGATTGCTGGGAGACAGACACTATGTAGTGATCGCAGCTTGGACCTGGAACACATGAAGTAAGAAATCAATGTATGTGATGTTTATAGAGCTAGGAAAGATGAGATTCTAAAAAAAGAGAGTAAGATGTGGGAACCTGAAGCAGGAGGATCACTGCCATCTCAGGGCTAAATTTACGTACATAGTTCAAGGTCAGTCTGGGTATGCAGTGAGACCCTGTCTCAAAAATAAACACACAAGCAAAAAGATGAGATGGTCCCACTGACCACCTGCCTCTAATGGGGATGTGTTAGCACAAGCACCAGGCAGCTCTCTTTCTAGACAGTGCCACGTTCTTGACTGCAGCACAAAGGCCACCAACTTTCATGAGGAGGCTGAAGGTCGGCTTTGCCAGCCTCACAGTTCTACCCATCTCGGCATTCGAAGACTGTCTGTGGAGGTTGGCAGACGGACAGGTTGGCTAGGTGAGTGGTTTCTGAAACCAATGTTGTTGTGTCTAAGCCTGGAGATGCACAGCACCACACCCACAGCCAGCGAGGGGCAGTTACCTTCACTGATATCTTGGCTGTAGCCCCCGTCGGGTTCAATGTCTGAGGGAATCATGATGTGCCATGTGGTCATGCGTGCTTCTGCTTCCAGGCCAAATCCTTCCACGTTGCTGAAACAGTCAAACCAGATTCAACTGTGAAGGCATGATTATAGCTGAGAGACATAATGACTGAGAATTACTGCGCAGACACCGGCCACATGCCATCACTCCTTGGCTGGCAGACAGACATTCCGCAGATGCGAACAAGACTCCTGGTTTGACACAAACGTACCATTTTTGAGGGCTGAGCTCACAAATGCACTTAGCTACACATAGCTCAAAGCCCCTCAAGACGGCGATGGCACAGTAACAGGTTTTAGACAGTGTTTATCTTAAAATTGCAAAAGGATCACTTCTCTAAAAACACTGCTGCATGCCAGGGTCCTTCCCTGGTGGCTCCCCTTTGTTTCATTTGCAGCTGACCTGAAGTCAAGCTCTTCCCCATGGAGGTAGCTCCACACGTGGCTCTGCCTTCTACACCAGTAGATGGCCAACACAGAAAGACCCCAAGGCGTTTTGTCTCATACTGCTTTGAGATTCTTTTTTAATCTTACTGGTCTTTTGCTTGTACATTATGCTTTCTAGCTTTGTACTTTTATGGATTTTGTTTGTGCATGGATGTGCCTGTGTGTTTCTTGTTTATCCCTATTTTCTTTTTATTTTGGTTTGTGTAGTTTTTGCTTGTTTGTTTGAGAGAGAAAGAGAGAGAGAGAGAGAGACAGAGAGAGAGACAGACAGACAGACAGACAGAGAGACAGAGAGAGAGAGAGAGAGAGAGAGAGAGAGAGAGAGAGAGAGAGAGAGGTGGTAGTTGGGTTGATAGAATCTGGGAGGAGTTTGGAGGGAAAACCATGATTGGAATCTATTGTATGAGAATAATTTTTTTCAATAAAAAAGCAATTTTCTTTTTATAATTACATGAATTACATATGATGATTAACAAATTTAAAGATGTAAAAGTAAAAAGAGAACAATCCTCACTATCTCTGCTGAAATACAACACTTGCCTAATCTTTTTTTCATAAAGCAGTAAATAAAACTCATTAAAGGGAAAAGGAAAATAAAGAGTTTTGACGGGATGCTATCAAGACAACAGGACAAACAGAACCCGAGAAACTTACCTTCCAACATGCAGATTAATTAGGCAGTGAGCAAGACAGCTAATGAATTCTTGGTCGTGGTTGCCGGGTCCCAGGATCAAGTTGCGGTTTACAGTAAGGACCCTGAGTGAATCAAGGAGAGCCACTTGCTGAGGGACAGTTTTGTGTGCACGTGAGAACTGGTACAAGATGGTCCTATTGAGGCAGTGATAGACCGCATCAAGTGACAATCCCTGTGATCTTCTCTTTGACTAAAGGAACGAAAGATATGTTTTCAGTAACAGGACAAAAACGTAAAACCCGCTGTCATTCACAGGCACGCACAGACCAGCTACCATGCAATGGGTGTCCTTGCTCATACGAATTCAGAACCCAAGATCACATAAGTGCAATTTTAGAATGTTAGAGCCTTGTTCAGCCCCCAGTGAGGACAGTCCATGTCTGTGCTGCGGAGTGGCCTCCCTGAGAACACGCAGATGACACCTGGGAGGAAGCTTCCACCAAGCCAACTCTGTTAGCGTGAGTGGCAACTCTATGGCAACTGAAGAAATTCCAGGAGAGTCAGTGAGGGCAGTCCTGCACTCTGGCTTCATCCCTCACCTGAGAGCTATCTCTGGCTTAAGTATCAAAGTACATCTTCAGAGGGAATGAACGGTACCCGCTACCATACACCAGCTGAACATGGCACAGGGCAAGCGTTGCAGCTTGGCATGGAGATGAGAATTTTTTCCCTTTCATTTACTTTTTACATCTTTAAATTTGTTCATAATACCACAAGTCATTCATGTAACTATAAAAGGGAATTTTCCTGTTTTATTGAATTTTTTTCTTCATACTACGGATTCTAATCTCAGTTTTCCTTCCCAACTATTCCTGAATTCTCCCCACCCACTCAGACACACACCCTTTCTGTCATTCTCTTTAGAAAACAAACAGGCAAACAAACAAAAAATCAGAATAAAAAATGAAATAGAAAAAAATTACAAAGTAACACACACACACACACACACACACAAACACAAAAACATAAAACCCATAAAAATGCAAGCCCATTATATACATGGAAAAGTAATCCTACTTTTCTACATTGTAAGAAGTGTACCAAGCCTGACCAATGCTCTTTGGTCCAGCATGCATGGGGGAATGACATTCTCAAAGGAATATGGATGACAGTGAACTGGAGGCTCACAGATGAAGGGACATTTCCTCATCTCATGCCCCGTAGTCTTCATACGACACTATCATAGCTTATCGAGCTGTATCGACTTAAGGCATGTGAAGTGCTTGGGTTGGAAAGGGTCGGCAGGAGAAGGATCAGTTTAGAACCCAGGCACTTCAGTAAAGAGAGCACTGGCCGCAGTTAAGGGAGGAGGATTCGATATTTCTCAATTCATCTTTACAAAGCTTAGGTGTATCAAATGTTAATCTTCATTATCTTATTAATTATACCTACTTCCAATAATTCTGACACCACAGGAAAAAGTTAAAAGAAAAACGTGTGCTCCACAGTTAATAGAGACAATGGATTACCTGTGCAATGAGTTGAATTATAAAATCTATAAGAAGTTTAGATTCTTTGTTGAACATGCCTTGCCAAAGCTTGTCCACCACACGCTGTGTGAAATAAAATACGTTGTTCACCAGCACCTGGTAGCTTCCTCCACTGGTAATGGGCAGAGATGCATCCTCCCCTAAGTCCAAGTAGGAAAAGATATCTAAGAAAATTGACATCTACCAGCACAAGACCAAAGACACCAGGCTAAGGCAAGACAAGTGTACCCAGTCCTCAGGAAACATGGCCACGGGTTTTAAGAAAATGACATGCATGGCCAGAAATCAGGATAAACATGGAAAAGATTATTTTTTTTTTTTACCAGGTTTCAAGCTTTGTGGGCTGGAAGTCCCTGCTAACACTCCTACACCAAAGGACAGCCTGTGAGAAGCTAAGAGTTCTGCAGCTAGAACCTCAGCAACAGCGCATCTTCACCCGATAAAAAGTTCAATTAAAGATGGATTAAGTGTGAATAATGAATGGGGGTGTGGGTGGGAGGGGCGCTTTCTCAGCAAGACTGTTGTGGCGCACTTCCCACAGCAACCAAGTGACGCATGTGGGCATGAGATTCACAAAACCCTGACACCGAGGCACCTCAGGCAGGTGCCACAGACAGCCATGCCCAGAGTGCAGGCTCCCTAACCAGGGGGGACCCCAGTGTTACCTCCCTATACTGTGGAGACCACACAGATCACTGAGTACCCCCACTTCTAAGGAGATGATCTCAGGGGATAAGAACAGGCACAAAATGTGAACTGACATTTAGTGATAAAAATTCAGTTACATATTAAGGCAATAATTAAGTTGTCCTGGCAAATTACTTTACGAAAATATTAATTTACCAGAAACGTTCTACAATTCATATGATCACTCAGAGTAGGTCAGAGAGTAAATTGTTCAAACTTCTATAGTTTTGCTTTCCAAGAAGGGTTTCACTAGGTAGCCTAGGCTTTCCTTGAACTTGCAGTCCTCCTGAGGCAGCATCTGGAGTCACGCCTGAATGACAGGCAGGCAGCTGTTCCTGGCTTTGAACTAAAACATTTTCTTCTCTCAGAAATTTCATGTTGTTTGATACAAAAGTGATGTGTCTATTGTAAATGACTTTCTCAAGTGTTAATTCGTATTGCAACCCAGTACAAATGCCTTGAAAGAATATAGTCCAGCGCCTTCTGACTTTCTGACCCAAAGCCGTCCTGAAGAATAGCGTGCACATACCTGAGATCCCACTACCCAACAGACACACGGAACATACACGCTTGTGGCTCCTGAATAACAATGTTCACAGCAGTTTTAATGGCGTTGTCTCTAACAGGAACCTCCTATATGTCTATCAGCAATAGTATTTATTAATAAGCATGTGTACATGGGCACAGCACTATATAGTGATGACAGACAGCACTGCTGAATACAAAAATGTGATAGATCATCTCAAATGAAGAGGTCAGACAGAAAGAAAGAAGGGAGATTAGAGAGAGGAAAGCAGCAATGTATGCACTTTTAAAAAATGAAAGCAAACGCAGAATTACCCAATAACACATCAGCTGCAAGCAAGTGGTCCATCACGCTATCCAAAATGTGCGTCTGGAATTCTTTCTGCTGAGTTCTTGTAGATCGTTCAGGAGAGGCCTAAGTAAAACAACACACACACCAGGATCAGGAGGAAACCTAACCACACAAAGACGGGTCCACCTGATGAAAGCAGGCCACACTGGAGTGTCTCATCATTTATCAGTACTTAATTTTATTTAAAAGACAAAAATGTTTCTAGCTCCAGGAGGTGGAGACTTATTTATGGTGACTGAGTTATACAGGAATTTAGTCCTCCGAGTCTTCAAAGCGATGATGGAACGTACACTCCTTACTGGCCCAGCTGCCCAGGTAGAATGGTCCTGTTGGGACTCAGCAGCCAAATTGTTAAAGAACTCAAGATTTTATGAATGCAGGCATCACCGTGTCTCTGGAAAGAGCTCATTAACATGTTCTTATGTGCTTTCGCATATGCATTTATGCCCTCTTTAACTGGCAAATGCCACTTTGAAATGGGGAAATCCCTATTTTAGAGACAAAGGGTGACTGCTGGGTTTTGTCAACTTCGCACAAACCTTGAGCCATTTTGGAGGAGATACTCTCAATGGAGGAAGTGCCCTAACCAGGCTGACCTGTGAGCAACCTGTGGGTCATTTTCTTGATTATTGCTTGATGTGGGCAGGTCTAGCTCACTGTGGACTGTGCCGTCCCTAGACAGGTTGCCCTGGTTGTATAAGAAAGCAGGCTGAGCCAGCCATTAGGACCAGGTACGATGGTCAGAAACAGTCCTGGCTCTGTGTTTTCCTGTTTGCAACCCACCAACAGCATGCCTCTGCCTACAAATACAAACCAACAGCATTCCTGTCGACAAATACAAACCAAGAACATTATGACAGTTGAAATTGTCCACTGCATGTCAAAGGCCTGGCATTTCAGGACAACTCAAGGTTCCCTAGTGTCTGGCCATCTGCCAGGTCCTGTACTTGAAAGCTAGGTTGCCGCCCTAACAACCAATAGAAACAGCTGTCAGAATGCAGCTCAGCTGTGTCCTAAGCTTTCACCTCAGTGTCACACTCAATCCATCCTCTATGAACAGGGAGCCCGGGCACCACGTCACACTCAACCTATTCTACATGATTCTGTTAGTTCTAGAGACTGCTAGAGAAAATAGACTCACATGGCAGATATAACCAAGAAAGCATGTTCTCCTATGACAAAACTGGCACTAATAAGACAGAGAGAGTGTGGTTCACAGTGAGCAGATTAACGATTAACGTGTTTAAGACCCTCCCTTCGTGCGGGGAGGCGGTAAATACACAGCTCTGCTCTTGAGTCCCTCCAGGAACAAACCTTATAATCAGAAGATTAACAATCATGCTTTTTAAGGAAGGCATGGAAAACAGTAATATTAACTAGACTGATTTTTTTTTTTTTTTTTTTTTTTTTTTTTTTTTTTTTTTTTTTTTTTTTGGTTTTTCGAGACAGGGTTTCCCTGTAGTTTCTAGAACCTGTCCTGGAACTAGCTCTTGTAGACCAGGCTGGCCTCGAACTCAGAGATCCGCCTGCCTCTGCCTCCCGAGTGCTGGGATTAAAGGCGTGCGCCACCACCGCCCGGCTAGACTGATTTTGTATACAGACATATTATATAAGGGTGTAAAGTTCTTTTCTGTTGCAAGTTACTTTCATTTACATGTATGCTTATGTAGGCGTGTGGTGCCTGAGCTATCTCTCCATCTCTGTTTTTTAAGAACAAGCGTCACCCTTTCTGGTGAAGATGGAGTCCTATCTCCCTTTTGGGCAGGGATGTAGTTGAGTTATTACACAGCACACCAAGGGACTATGCCACCTGTTACAGGGGATCAAGACATGAAAATCTGCCTGTAGCTTTAAAGAGTTTAACATCCCCCAGGGATTCAATCTGACACTGCTGTTGTTTCCAGACTACAATCCTCACACTCAGCTCTCCAGTACAAAAGGCACAACTCTACACACCTACGATGAGACCATACTTGAGGTTGACACAGGTCAATATATAATTATAAATATAATATATTCCAAAATATAATATATCATTCCTGCTTATATACAAAACAAAAACAGAAGTCCGTAAGTTACTCATGACCAATTGCTTAGCTGTCAGTGTTCTCAGGAGCTAAAGAGATGCTCTCACTGGTCAGGCACACTTGCCCATTCCCTTACCTCTATGCCAACCTTGGAGCCTTTATCTTTCCTGCACACTTCTGTTGAAAACCATCTTGTGATTCCAGTGTTTGGTTTTGAGGGTTTCCCCCCTAGATACTAAGGTGCTAACCATCTCTCTTCTTGAGCTGTTCTGTTTGTTTGTTCATCATCGAGCTCTATCACCAGACTCCAATACAGAGCTCCATGGTGGAGCGCTGTCCCTGCTCGCCTGATCTCCACCACTGAGCTCCATCACCAGGCTCCACCATGGAGCTCTATCACTGGTCTCCACCACTGAGCTCCATCACCAGGCTCCACCATGGAGCTCTATCACTGGTCTCCACCACTGAGCTCCATCACCAGGCTCCACCACGGAGCTCTTGCCAGCTCCATCACCAGGCTCCACCACGGAGCTCTTGCCAGTTCCGTCACCAGGCTCCATTACAGACCTCTATCACTGGTCCCCATCAACGAGCTGTTCCACCAAGCTCCAGACCTAGCTCTATTAACGCCTCAAGGTTTCCAGAGCAACAAGTTCTATCAGGCAAGATTTTGATCGTGTGGTTTACTGCTGACACACGATTCTCTCTGCCAATTTCAAAAACTTGTGGTCTTGGTTAAGATGCTTCTAAATTCCACAAGTGACTTCTTTTAATTGGCCAAATGGAGATGTTTTCAAAAGACTGAGATAAACACCTTCCATGGTTTTGAGGTTGCAATTAAAAAGTTAACTGCAGTAGTCACCAGAGGGAGCAGAGAAATCTGTTTGTCTAGCTGTGAGCATGTGACATGTTTCCATCCCATCCTTTGAAGAGAGCAGTCCCCACACATCTTAGCCGCACACCTTGCACAAGCAAGGACTCTTTGGTACCATTTCCGTGCACTGCCCAGAAGAGTCAGGCAAGGGATGAGTCATTCAGATTCTTTCTCTCTGATCTATTTTCTTTAGTGATGTCAGTAGATGAATATTTTGTTTTGGTCATTTGACACTGTTGTTTAGAATCAAACCCATAGTCTTACACAGTCTACCACAGAGTGAGACACCCAATTCTAGATGAGCACCTGAGAATGGTTTTGGGGGATGCTTCACATCTACAGCCAGCAACGAATCCGCTCAAGTGCAGAGTCTCACTTTCTCCTGTGCCACTGATCCTCTCACTCCCCACAGCAGGGAATAACCAGAAGCCTGCGCCCTGGGGAAAGGTCGCTGGCGTGTGCTGAGTACCTTCTATGTGCAATACACCGTGCTGGAAGATGCACTGGACAGTGGGCGCAGCCGTGGGTGGCAGTGTCTAGAGGGGCTGGCACGCACACACTGTGCCTGTGAGCTGACGCCGGCCTGTGTCCACAGGCAGATAAACCCCCCTCGAGCAGAGTCCTACTCACTGCACCCAAAGGCCTTTTCTCCAGTTCTGCTCATAGCACAAGGGCAGAGATGAAGTGTGACACAAATAGTCACTATTCCTGAGCCCTGATTGGAAAAGTTTGCCATAGGAGAAAAAGTGATAAAGGACTAAAGTAGAAACATGCTTGAGGAAAGGAAAAAAATAAAAATGGAACCAAGAGACAGGATTCACCATCCATGTAGCATTAAAAACTACCTACTCTTACATGTTTTCCTATACGTTACCCAGAAGAATTAGAAGTCTCAAACTATTCTGCATAGAACTTAATTGGTTACTAATGTTTTCATTATAAAAGCAATGCAGGCAAATGATACGTGCATTTCCTTGTCTTTACCTCCAACAAAAGATCAATTAGAGGAGTTTGCTTGCTAGCAGGGGTGAGGCAGAGGTTGTCAATCATTAAAACTCTCATGAAGTCAAAAACAAACTTCTTAGCTGGGTGATTGGTTAAATATGTCTTGGTGCCCACATTGCAGTACTCTGATTGGCTCCTGTTCATGCCTGTGTCTGCGGCAAAGGCTTTAAATTCTTCTGCTGGAGAGCCAACCTCGTCATCAAGATCTGTCACCTGACGGAAGGAATCAAGGGCAATCACGTTAGAGTGCATATTGACACCTCACCTCCATGTTTGCCAAAACTGACAGCAGAGGCAGCAGCAGTGACATCGAAAGCAGGGCTACTTCCCTTGAGCCTTTGCTTCCCGTTACGCTAGTCAGTTCAGGACCAGACTCTTCTATCCCGGCTTTCAAAGCAGGAATCTGGCACTGCACCATGCTACTCAACACTTCCAACAGACCCTTGGAAATACATCTGCTTTATGGGGAATATGAACACTTCAGATACATGACATGATATCATGGGGACAATTGTACCTGCCTATCTAAAGCTATCTGCTGAGAAGCCAAATGTCACCGGTCAGAGAAGAATCTATATAATGGCGAGCCCCAAGGGTTGAGCTATCTTTTTTTTTTTTTTTTTTTTTATTTTACAGCTGAAGAAAATCAATTAAACAAAATTTCAGCCAAGCCAGAGAAAGAGTTGTAGACAAATCCCAGATGTTGAAAAGGAGATGTTAAGGAAATGTTGTAAGTCCATATATGCATGCACGTGTGCATGTGTGCACACGCACACACACCCACACCCACGCCCACAAATATGTATACACTTACTTTTTAAACCAAAACAATGACTCTAAAACTCAGAGTGTTAAGGTCATCACAGTCTGTCTCTATAAGTCAGGAATGGGCACCTCACATTTATATAGAGGAGAGAATTAGTGTGAAGAAGAACGTTTTTACTTCAGACCCTGCAATACATGACAGGAACAGGAATAGTGAACTATCTCTTTGGGCCTCTCTGAAAGGACAGACGTCTTTGTAGTCTGTCTGATTGTAGACTAATATTTTCCTGTTAAGTTAGTACAAAATAAAATGTTGCACAAGGTAAGAAAAGTTGAGCAAAAGAATCACATTCATTTCATCACTGATGAAGAAAATCAACTCTATAAATCACTTGGTAAACATAAAACCCAGCAAACATCTACTGTCTAAAACAAAAACCAGTTCGTTTGGCTAGAATCCTGTTACTAAGAAGAACAGTTTCTAAGCACACAGCCACCATCTCCTGGAAAGACATGCAACAGCAGCTGCCTGGACAGAGGCATCAGCAATAAACTCCCAACAGCATGGAGACAGAAAGCAGGGAGTGCAGTCTGTGGATCTCGTAGGGGGAGACCCTGACAGTGAACAGTGACAGAGACGTGATACAGAAGGTGACAAACAGACAAGCTAGTCAGGAACTTAGGGGGAAAACGTGCTTCCTCCAGAGCAGACCAATTCCAGCCTGACCAGTCCCTTGACTTCTTACCATCTCTGAGTAAGGGCGGATGTTGAAGGGGAAGACGGTGGCTGCTAAGGCACACAGGAAATCGGGGCTCATCCACATGGAGGCGAGGTCTGGAACGTTGTGGTACAGGTATCTGAAAAACTGCATCAGTGTCACCGGGTACTCGCGGAGCCACGACCCTTCTTCTTCTGACTGCCAGGGCTAACGCGGGGCGAGAGAGAACAGCTGTGTTAGAGGCGCTGCTAACGGTGCTTCGCTGGGCTTGGCGCAGACATCTGCAAGCCAGCTCTTGGGGAGAGGAGGGAGAAACATCAGGAGTTAAGGTCATCCTCAGCTACACGGAAAGTTTAAGGGTAGCCTGGGGTACAGGAGACCTTGTCTCAAATTAAAGAGGGGGGGGGGATTTACTATTTATTCTTCTTCTAATACTGCACATATCAATGATCCAAAACCTTATGAATCATACATGAGCAAAGATGTATGTGCAAACATGTAACAATCCAGTAGTCAGAGGACAACCACACCCTTAGAAACTGTCTGCCAGCCCTCCCCACAGCTCGGCTAAGAACAGTAGTTGTTGGCATCAACGTGACTACGGCTGCATGACAGTAGATCTCTGCCTTTACTGTTCCTGGGCATCCCGCCAGAAAACCAGAAGTAGGATAAAGATGCAGAAGTCATTTCTCCCTGTACACCTTACTACATCACAGTACAACACCTGTAAGCACTAGACGACAAACGTGGTATTCCGTAAAGACGGTATGCAAATCTAAATATTTGAAAAACGCTATTTCCTGAGACCTGTCTTGAGCGTGGCTTCTCGACATAGAATTTTACATTTATTTATGGACCAGCAGGAAAGTAAAATTCAAAGGCAATGAGGCATTTAATGCAATGCTGTTTTGTTCTTAGATGAGAGCCATCAGATACAAGTAATGCAAGGAATCTAGGTTAGCATTTTCTCTTAACATACAATTCTAAGCTGTGTAACAAGCTAGACCACCATTCACAGTGTGTGGGAGACAGACAGGAGTAGACTCCTGTCACTACTCCTCTAACCGCTGTTCTCTAAGGAACTAGAACAGAAATAATGTCCAAATGGAAGTAATTTCAGAATCTCAATGTGTAATCATATCGTATATACTAGATACTATGATTATATGCATATCTATTACTATATATCTTATGGTGGTAATATTAGTTGATACTTATGATACTTTTAATATATTTTGTGTATATAATACCTCAGAAATCCTCACAACCTATGAGATAAATGCTGTTATCACAAGAAGTTTAAACTTAAGATGTAGGCAGAAACTAGCACATTTGGAGTACCAGGCATGGGACCCTTGTTTCCAGAGTTTGTGGTTTCTGGTCTCTCTTAAGTGCTGGGGCTTAAACTCCACCTCCCACTTGGCAGGCAGAGAGTCAGCTAGTGAGCCACACCTCTGACCTGTAATCTGCGGTCTTAACTACCCTATCTGTCCTTACATTAGAGGTAAGAAAACGGCGGAGAATAGAGCCACGGGAAACAGACAGCTGTGGTAAATGGCAGCGAGCTTTCTCTGTGCAGCAGCCAGCACTGTATGCGGGTTGTGGGCTGCTAGCCCTCTGGCCATCTGGAACTCACTGAATTCAGCATGCTGCGCAGCATCCCCAGCAGTAAGAAAGCAGATTCTGTGCACACGTTGTGGATGGAAGAGACCACTGTTCCGCTGGAGGCGGGGACTCCAAAGATAAAGGTCCAGATGGAATCCAAGTCAAACTGCAGATCAAGTGAGCAACAAGACTCTGGTCATTTTATTCCCTAGAGGAGATGCCTAGATATTCTAACATTCTAAAATCTCTTTGAAACTACTTTTGCTTTAACTGAGTAATGACCAACCAATAGATCATTTAGTAACCCTCCATTCTACACATCAAAGCTTGGGGAATACCGTATGGACCATCACCTGGTCCATCTCAGCAAGTACCTACACATTCAACATTATTCCTTTTTTTCTAGACAAAATATGGCCCCAGTCCCCACATAGCAAAAAAGATGAAATCATCAATGTGATCATCTTAAGCAACATGTTTACAGAAGCACAATGAACTCAGTCCCCAAACTCAGCCATGACACAAATGTATGCTACCTATGAGTAAGATCTGACAAAATGAGTGGATGATGAGATTTACCGAGAACAGCTTTACATAACACCACGACCATGGTGCCATGCGATTCAAAAAGACCTGGGAAACCAAATTCTACTAAGCATAAATCTAAGAGTAGCGCTTAGGAGATTTCATGGAAAAGGCTTAGTTAAATATTAAAACTGCTCTGAATATCATTTGGTGTTGGATGGAAGCAAAGTTGAATTTAAAGTCTTTATGGGGCCACAGATATCAGCTACATATAGACAATTTTAATAACTTTAATGACAAGTCAAATCAATCATTACTGAAAATCATCCTGAAAATGTAGATGTTATATACCATTAAGAAATTAACAATGTTTTTCAAACCAATACTTGTACCTACTCATTTTAGTGTGTGTGTGTGTGCGCGCGTGTGCAAAATAAGCAGATGTGTGTGGAGACCTGATGGAGGAGGAGGGTCATCTGTCTATGTGTTACTTTCATTGGTTAATAGAGAAACTGCCTTGGCCCTTTGATAGGACACAAAATTAGGTAGGCGGAGTAAACAGAACAGAATGCTGGGAAGAAGGGAAGTAAGTCAGTCGCCATGATTCTCCGATCTGAGACGGATGTAGGCTAGAATCTTTCCCAGTAAGCCACCACCTCGTGGTGCTACACAGATTATTAGAAATGGGGTAAGCAAGATGTGAGAGTTAGCCAAGAAGAGGCTAGAACTAATGGGCCAAGCAGTGTTTAAATGAATACAATTTGTGTGTTGTTATTTCAGGTTTAAAGCTAGCCGTGCAGAAGCTGGGCAGGACAAAAAGCAGGCCTGCCTGCAGCTCCTTCTACAGAGACCCAAGGTTGATGTCTGGTATCTCTCCTTGATCACTCTCTAGCCTTCATTTTTATACTTTGAGACAAAGTCTCCTCATTGAACCCTAGGTTTACCAATTTGGGTACAGAGGGTCAATGAGCGCCAAGGGCCACCATCCCCACTTAAGGGCTGGGGTCATGGGCTGTGTAGCCTTGGTGGCTTTTTACTTGGGCTCTGGGGATCACAGGCTCAAGCTATCTCCCCACACCCTCCCTTTATTTATTATTATCTGGTATGGAATCAAATTTCTAGGTAAAGTTAGATTAATTACTCCAAACAATCCTTTAGATTATCGTTAATGTCACCCAAAGTCCTCATGCATAGACAATCATACAGAACAACCAGAGAGAAAAGATGTAACCGTGACAGAGGACGTCTTTCTAGGAAAATTAACTAGCAAATTTTCAGGGTTTTTAAATCCCCAAATTCAACTTTAAATGTCAGAAGGAAAAGAATGTCAGGATTTACAGTGACACCTTACTAGGTAATTCCTACCTGGCAGCCCTGCTTACATCGGCTGCTGGTGACAGGCACACTGACCTGCAGGTTCTCAGGCAGCTCACTCACAGGCTGCTGCAGAAACAAGGCCATAAGGAGGAAATAGAGGGCAGGGACATTCGTGTGCTTAGGCAGGAAAGACTGCAGAACCAGGAAGCCGGGAAAATGGCAGGCCTCCCGGTTAATCTCCCTGACCGAGGATCTCCCACCGGCACTCCTGCCCACATTGAACCCTAGGAGGAAGGGAGGGAAGAAGAGTTAGGAAGGGTCCCAGTGCCCCACTGACTAAGAGAGCACAACTCTGGCTGTGGCACACTTGTCCTGTGCTCACACAGGCAAAGCCAGCCAGGGGCCAGGGACCGGCGGCTGACCCCATCTTTAGTCCAGGTTCACGACACCACCAGGACACAGGTTCTCACAGAGAGCTGGGACAGGTCCACAGATGCTTCTCACAGTGGACAAGCACATTCAAGACAAGAGACTGCCAAAGAGCTCTGATGTCCCCGCTCATGTTTCCAAAAGAATTAAGTGAAACTGAGCAATCTGTCCTCAAGACACAAAGTCATCATACACATCTTAACCTTAAGTTATATATGGAATCTGGCTTAGGCGTAAATGAAGACAAATGACTTCCTCACACAACATATTTGCACTGTGTCAGAAGACTGCAGGCGTGGAGAAGGCAGATCCATGCCCACTGTGGCTGTGGTCTCCCCAAGCTGAGTGGGTCACCCACCATTCTCTGAAACTTTTCCAGGAGACAGCTGGGAGAGAGCCGTGGATGTAGCTAAGAACATGCATGCATCTATGAATTCTGTCTCTACAGGAGTCCTCGATTACACCGAAGTTTCAGGGTACGACCCAAACATGGTCCTTCTGACACCCCATGCCCAGCAGAGCTCAGTGCAGTGAGTGTCAGCCCCAATTTCAACAGAAATCTCTTGTGCACAGAAGCAGTAGTGACTGACTTTCACTCTGAAGCTATTACAATTTCAAATGGTGATTCATATTTTCAAGTTATGTTATTTAACACAATAAGAACAATTTATGTCTAGGTTGCTTTTAA
The DNA here is from genome assembly GCF_903992535.2 of Arvicola amphibius. Classification (NCBI taxonomy): domain Eukaryota; kingdom Metazoa; phylum Chordata; class Mammalia; order Rodentia; family Cricetidae; genus Arvicola; species Arvicola amphibius. Next base: position 6,461,900 of record NC_052047.1, on the reverse strand, counting down.
GTATATGTATCTTCACCTGTTTCTCAGTGTGGCTAAATTAATTGTTTAAAATAAACTCTAATGAAGAAAAATTTCTCACTCCCTTGTATACATCATCTCATCTCTAAATCACAATGATCACCATGTGACTTAGGCCCTGCCACACATATCTTAGACAATGGGGCGTCTATCCTGATGTGTCTCTGCTGTGTGACTGATGTCAGCCCTGGGCTTTGCTTCTCGACTGTGAGTTATGGATGCTCTACTTACGCATCATCCAGTTACTGTGCAAACCAAACAAGCTATTGCATGGTGAGCACGGTGACTGATGCAGGACATGCAGCACAGACACTAACGTTCCCATTAGTCAATTCTGCTGTAACAGTTAAGGTCAAAGAAGATTGTATGGAACAATAAAAGCAAAGCCAGTTCTCTGAATTTTCACATATTAAAATTCTATCTCTGGCTGTAGTTTGAATCTGGAAGACTATAAGGTTTCTTTTCATTGTTATTAGAATTCACAGTCCTAGTGGCGGTGCTATTAAGTGGAGTGCGCACGCTTACATGGCACTCAGACAGGGACCGGCAGCATACTTTGAAGCACGGAACTGGAGTCTCTCACCTAGCACAGTCCCTATCTTATTTGTCAGCACAGAATCCGTCTGCTCCAGCCATCCTCCGCCACTGAGTCCTTCCTTAAACTTGATGAGGATCGACTGGTTACTCAGAAGGGCCACAAGAATCCGCATGGCAGCTGTTACTGTGGTGGGATGCAAGTGTTCTTCCATGAACATCAGGATCCAGTCAAAACCCAGGGTCTTCACCAGCTCTTCACAAGCCCTGTTCCAAGACACACGGGTTCAAAGAGAGGAAATTAACTTCCAAACTAAACTCAGATTTCAAATAGAAAATTTGGCTGAGCTTCACTTTTGAGATACTATCGATTTCAGGGTTAAAGTATATCCCTTGAAACCTATTGAAGTTTCTTCCTGTTTGACAGGAAGTGATGAGTAACTGATGTTGGATGTCCTTCTGTATATGTGTTTCTTTTATTGGTTAATGAATAAAGCTGTTTCAGCCAATGGCTTAGCAGATAAAACCAGGTAGGAAATCTGGAGAGAGAGAGAGAGAGAGAGAGAGAGAGAGAGAGAGAGAGAGAGAGAGAGAGAGAGAGAGAGAGAGAGAGAGAGGAGTCAAAGAAATGCCATGTAGCCACAGAAGGAGAAAGATGCCAGAACATTACAGGTAACCACATACAGCCTTGTGGTGATGTATAGATTAACAGAAATGGGCTAATTTAAGATCTAAGAGCTAGCTAGGAATATGTCTGAGCCATTGGCCAAACAGTGTTGTAATTAATATAGTTCTGTGAGATTATTCCGGTCTGGGTGGCCAGGAAGCGAAAGCGCAATCTCCGTTTACAAGCAACAACATACAGGAATTTCGGTTCTTTTACTGCTTTTTATTCCTTGTCGTCTTCTTTCTTTCCCTTGAGAAAGGTTATCACTGCGTGGTCCTAGCTGTCCTAGGACTCACAGTGTCACCAGGATGGCCTAAACACACAAAGATTTGCCTGCCTCTGCTTCCCAAGTAGTGTGATTGAAGGTGTGCACCCCCATGCCAGGCTAGGAGTAGTAGGTTTCACTTACTGCAAATTAATGCTTGTCTTTTCTTTCGATGTATGAACTAGTTTTAGCAAGATATCTAGAAGTCTGTTCCTCAGAAGTATAAGATTAGCAGACACAAGACCCCCAAACTCCTCTTCTGGTCCTAAGAAGGAGATAAACACATTTACATACCCCAGGGATAGAGGATAAAATGCCCAATCCACTTCTTTGAAATAATAGAAAAAAAACCTTGTAGGAAACATGTTCTTCACAAGTGATTTCCGCCATAGCAAAAAGAAAATGAACCAGATAATTTCTCTTTAGAACCATGACCAGTGTTCATTTATACCTCCAACATTGTCAAAGGTAGTGACTTCAGACTTTACTTCTCTTGTGTTTTAACTAATACTCCCCTATCTTCCTTAGTAGGAGGAAGCCATCAATTAAAACCATAGGAATCAAAACAGTTATTCCCACAGAACTTCAGTGTCCCTGACAGGTCCTCTACTTCCTCTTTTTTAAAGATGAGGTAAATGCAGTCATGTGACCTAAAGCTCCTGGAACAGGCAACGCCCACATTAAAGCTTCGATATACTTGATGAACTCCCTCATTATGAAGACTTGGAATGCTGCAGATCAGGACCCCAGAGGCCTTAGGCCACCCTAAGCTTGCTCTTCTCTCCTGTGTCTGACCTAACGCCTGTGTGATCCAGTAAACCCTTCTGAGATGAATTAACTCAGTGGACTGCTGCCTTTCACCAGCTACAGTTATGAGAACATCAAGATGACATCTGATTTGATCCAAGATGCTCCCTTGCTCTGCTGGATCCTGCTACCCAGTGTTTGCACCGGTGTATGTGAAAAACTACTTACTTTTGTTCTGTAACTATAAAACTTCACGAAGCTGTTCTACATTAAAACATGCTACCTGAGCCAACCTGAACCCAGGCCATGATCACTCGTTATTGGCTCAAGAATAAACTTTCTCTTAATTTCTCTGAGATGAGAGCCATGTTTTCTGTTGAGACTAGATGTTAAAGTTTGAAAATAGGAATCATTAGTTTATTCAGCAAATATAATACATAAAGCAAAGTGAGAATTTGTATAGCTCAGAACAGAGACAAAGTCTATACAAAGCCCAAAAAGCTATACCAAAGCTGAGCAAGACAGGTTCAGAGGCCCTCAGAGGGGTGGGCCAGAAATCTAGGGCTTGGGCACCATTAGTCACTGCTACACTTCCATTTCTGCTAGCACTGAGGTCCAGCCAGAACTGTATTGTGATTTAGCTTCTATTTGTTTTGATCATGGACTACTCTAGAACTTTAGACTGTCTTTTAAAATATGGATTTGGCTGGTAGAGGTGGGCAGATCTCTGTGAGTTCAAGGCCAGTCTCATCTTCATCGTGAGTTCCAGGCCAGTCAGGTCTACATAGTGAAATAAAAGGTGAATTTAGCTGCGTACAGCGAGGCATGACTCTAATCCCAGCGATCGGCAGGCAGAGGCACCTTGGTTTATGTACCAGGTTAGGTCACTCGAAGATACAAAGTAAGAGACCCTGACTCCCACTCCTCCCTCCATATACACAAAAAGAATTTATTACTTTAATTATTATGATGCTTCAAGTTCAAGTGGGAAACAAACCACGCCTAAGGGCAGGCCCGAGCCCCACCGTAGATGGATGGCCAGCACAAAACAAACTGAATGTAATGGCATTTTCGAAGATTTCTGTCTCACAATGCTTTGTCTGGGAATTTGTTGTTGTTTTCTTCTTACAGGGCTTTTGCTTATATAGTGTGGTTTCTGGTTTTGTTTATGGGTTTTCTGTGCATGTGAATGTGTGTCTCAGTATCTGTATGTTTCTTATGCTTTCCCTTTGGCCCTTTTTTATTCTGTTTGTTTTTCCTTTTTGTACATTCTGATTTGATTTTATTTTATCTTCTTCTTCTTATTTTATTTTTAGAGGTCTGTATTCTAATGAGACAGAAAGACAGGGTGTGGATTTGGATGTGTGTGGGAGTATAGAGGATTGAGTTGTGAGGGAGTGTAGAGGATTGGGTGTGTGGGAGTATAGAGGATTGGGTGTGTGTGTGTAGAGGATTGGGTGTGTGGGAGACTGTAGAGGAGTGGGAGTGTGGAAAATTGGGTATGTGTGCGGGAGTGTAGAGGATTTTGTGTGTGTGTGTGCATGTGTGTGTGTATGCAGAGGATTGTGTGTGTGTGTGTGTGTGTGTGTGTGTGTGTGTAGAGATCTGGGAAGAGTTGGGGTTAGGAAAACAATAAGCAGAATATACTGTATAAAAAATCTATTCAATAAAACCCAAAAACCTTATGTTGGTTTGGGCTACTTTGATTCAAATATAGTCACGATCTTAGATCTTTCAATTATGTTGCGTTAGTGGCAGAGTCTTTTCCCTAAACCAGAGGTGGCAGAAACCACAGCACAGGGTTGTTGTGTAGTTAGATAGAACACACAATAAGTATTCAACCAATACTGTCTATCCATTTCATTGTAATTCTGCTATTTTTTTCCAAGAATTAAGCAGGAGCTGCACGCTCTAGTCCCAAGTCTGTCATTAGTAGACCGGTTTTGGCAGTTCAGTCTCTTAATCTTTGTCCTCTGCAAGTTGAGGTTACACTACTTTTGCTATACTTCTTCTGTGTATGCCTGTAAGATATAAGATTCCATGGGATAGATTTTCTGATTATATAATAGGGCAATAACATCAATAATGATGAACAAGGAATGTTCTCTCTCAGTATCAGCAGGTAAAAAGATTTCTCTCAATGACTACTGAAGACTACAGTACAAAAAACTACAGAGAAATAATACTAGTAATATGGACTTAATTTTAGAAATGAAGTAATTTCAATTATACCAGAAGAGGACTGCCATGCCTCTAAAATCAGGAAAGATTTTATATGTTGTGACCTCACTACATTTCTGCAGATTACATAGATTTAACATACGATAGACATACCAGTAAACGACAAAATAATGTAACATAAAGAGGAATGTCACATAATATTTTCACATACAATTCAGTCTCATTTGTATCATAAGAGGGCAGAGTAATTAGCTGTCCATTTTCTTTGGTTAACTCACCCACATCAGGTTTCTCTTCATTATTAATTTCCATAACCACGAATTTCTCACAAACTGCAAAGGTTGGCAAAGTAGAGGAAATGAACTGGCCAAACCTTTAAATAAAGCAGAAAGCAAAAAGGTCTCACGTTTCTTTTCCCTAGATCACAAGATACAAAGAAATGAGAAAACAAACACATACATTTCCGCTTCGACTTCTATGGCTCTTTAGGTGACGGTATTCAGTTTGCTTTCTCTTAGACCACACCTAATGCCATCAACACAAAGATGTCTCTAAGTCTAAGAGGAATCTAGGTTTTCAGAAGTCTGAGCTCATTAACCCACTAAGCCACGTGACTTACACAAGCTGAAGAGCATGACTGGTCAGGTAGAATGCTCTGGCTGATCGTATGAGTCCACTGAGCCAGGGATACAGAACTTCGGTTTAGAATGTAGGCTAGGTTATACATATATGATGTGTGTGCGTGTATACAAGTATATTTATGTGCACACACACACACAGAGGCACTGACTGACTTTGAACAATGTGACCAGAGACAAGCAGTTAGAGTTCTCTGGGCCCTTGTTCATTTACAAAGGAAGTGGAAAAGTTAAAAAATTAAAAAATTAAAAATTTATAATGTTGATGAGGTTTGGTGATAATTTCATCTAACTGATCATATGGCAGAATAAATTCTAAATAAATAATGGTAATTTAATTAAGATAATTGAAATTCTCCAAAACAGTGTCAAAGCCTCAGCTTTGAATATCAAAATTAAAACCATCAAACAACTTTCTGCAGACTCCATAAATAAAAGGCTCTGAATTTCACTCATGTTAAAAAAAAGCTATTACCTATGGCACACGCTGGCAAGTGTGTGTGTGTGTGTGTGTAGGGGTGAGTGCCTGTGCATGTGTGCAGGACAGAGAATGAATGGGCTTTCCTAGCTTGTCATTCTCTACTTTGTTCTTTTGAGACAGGGTCTCTTCCCGAGCCTGGTGCTCCTATGTGACAGCTGGGTGAGCAGCCAGCCCCAGTGACCCTTCTGTCTCTGTTTCCATCTGTATGGAGTTACAGGCAGACCTGGCTTGTGATGTAGGTGCTACTCAGCTCATCACAGCTGCATAGCAAGTGATCTTACACCCTGAGCCATCTCTTCAGTTACTCTAAACAAATTAATACTCAAATCATATAAAATATTGATTTCTCCAACAATAAAGTTTCATCTGTTTCTGAGTGACAGTGGGCAAGGTAAGGTGCAAAGCAGAAGTCCATATGCATGTGTGTGACACACACCCCTGAGAATGCACAGGCCTTGAGGATGGGGCTGACAATTCCTATACTGAAAACTTTCACATCTAGGTCAGCCGATGTCTTGGGCTGATTTCCACACCCCTTCCCACACCTTACCTGCACGATACTGACATTACAATTGTTACCTGAGCACAGGGACCCTGGAGACCAATTCCATCCAACTCAACTCATCTCTACCTCACTGGCGATTTCAGTCTCCAGGGAGACAAACCCACCTGAGCAGGTCATTGCTGCTGGGGAAGCCCTGCAGCAGGAAGCTCAGGACATTACTAATAGCAGCAATGGTCGGCTGGGAC